>NW_027480790.1:0-200846 GCF_051401765.1 Calliopsis andreniformis
GGTTGTGCGGAACGTAAATATAAACATTATTTTGCTTTCCATTGCATCTGAACCTATCCTATGATCGAAAAACTTCAAATTCATTCCGAATTTTGTGCTTCTGGAGTCAATTTCAGCGACCCTACTTGTCCGATATGGCTGAGCAGCGGCTCAAACTGCAGCCTGGGTTGTGCGGAACGTAAGTATAAACATTACTTTGCCTTTTATTGCGTCCAAACCTGCCATAGAATGGAAAAACTGCTTATTTATTCTCAATCTTATGATTCTCATGTCGATTTCAGCGGCCCTAATTGTCCGATCTGGTTGAGCAGCGCCTCTAACGGAAGCCTAGGGTGTCAGGAACGTAAATATAACCCTTCTTTTGCTGTCCACTGCATCTGACCCTATCCTAGGATCGAAAAACTGCAAATTCATTCTGAATTTTTTGCTTCTGAAGTCGATTTCTGCGGCCCCAATTGTCCAATTTGGTTGTCCAGCGTCTGAAACTGAAGACTGGGTTGTGCGGTGTTAGGTTATCCATCTAGTCGACCTGTCATTTGTTTGGATTCTGTTATAATGATTTACTAGATTCGTTATTTATGGTTTTTAGCTTTGACAGCGTCTTCAAAGTTTATGCATTTCTTGGTACGTTATTATTTAATTTCACGGTTTACTATTATTTATATTTTAGTTAATTTAGTTGCGTTGCTTCCAAAACTCTTCGCACCTCTTTAGATTACATTCACTAGTAAGGACTCTTATTGTACTAATATTGTTGTAATACAATATATCACGTTTATTGTTTTACAATCTCTCTATTTTTAATTAAGTGGAAATTATTATCTATATTTTAATTAGGTTAATATTTCTTTCCTGTTTCAGGTTTGCGTTCGCTTCTGTTAAATTATATTATATTTATCTTCCTGAGGGTTTTACTTTTAATTTGTTACCCATAGATGGTATGTATCTTATTCTTACAGTACAATAGATTATCATATTGTAGTGTTCTCTCTTTCAGTCTTTTGTGTTACTCTTTCATCGGCCTGTCTTTTATTCAGTACTTCTGGACAGAAACTCTGGAAAGCGTTCCATTTATTTTAGTCTGGGATAATTGCATCAATTATCTCATTAGGCTCTCATTGAATATTAATTTCTAGATTGTGCGTTAATTTTTGCCTTTGATCTTTCCATTTCTTACAGTAAAGCAGAGTGGGTTGCGCATCATCTTGTGTTTGACAGCTGTACCAGCAGTGATCCGTTTGGTATTCACCTATTTCTTTTTCGTATATTGGTTGAAGCAACCATGACCTGTAAGTATCTGTGTGGTATAAAAATTTACATACCCGTGCTTTCTTGTGACCCATTTCTCAATATCTCTAATCAGCCTTTTAGTCCAGATTCCTGTGTTAGATTCCTCTCATATATTTTGCCATTCTTTGATTGTATTCTCCTTAGTTAATTTGATTTCTTTTTCCAGGTCTTGTTCATATTTTCCTTTCCCTTGTGTAAGGCTAGATACGTAACTTTCTATTAATTTCTTATTGAATTATTCATCTGTGTATGCTTCTTCGTTATAACGAGGTTTGTGACATCTTAATTTATTATCGTTCCTTGTTACTCTGGCTAAATTTTTAATTTTACTATTTCTAGCATTATCCTTTTCTTTTATTTCATAAAGTTCTTTTCTTACTTTGATCTTTACCAAAATGGGTGGAAATCTTGCTAGTACACAGAAGGCGTTTAATGATTAATGATTAATTTAATTTTATTATAAGATTAATGATTTATTTTATTGATTGAAATAAATATTATTTTAGATAATTATGGACCTTATCTAACTTTACTAGTTACTTCCTTATTAACCTTTGATGTAAGTTTATTTCTTATTATCTATTAGGTTCTATCGTATAAATTACAAACTAATTTTCAATTTGTTGTTCGTTTGAAATCAAAATTCGACACCAACAAAATATTCTGCTATTTTGATATATATTTAATATATATTATCATTTTATTTTATTTTATTTTATTCAAAAAGTAGTTTAATTTAAATATTAATTTTGGAGATTAATGATAATTATCTATTTAATTTTTTTTTGAAAATAAAATTATTATGTATTTTGTATAATAAAATATTTTGTGGTTAATTAGTTAAAATTATTATATGATATTTTAAATTTACAAGATTTATGTTTTAGATTAAACTATTTAACTAAAATAATGATTTTATTTTATTGCTTATTCACTTATTTTAATTTTATTAAATTTTATGTTGATTTTCGTTTTTAAGAGTGATTTATTGATAATATTGATTAGTATACAATTTTTTGTAATTTCTATACTATCAATAATCTTTATGTTTGAAATTTATTCTAATGAATGAATTTTCATATATTTTATAGTATTTTCTGTGTGCGATAGAGTTATTGGTTTGAGAATTTTAGTTAATTGTACTTATTTTTATGGGAATCAAAGAATTTCAATATTAAATTTAACATGATAAAAGCTTTTTTAATAATTTTGATATTATTTTTTCTTTATAATTTAAATAAATTTTTAAAATTTACATTTTTATTTTGATGTTTATTAGATTTATATTATTATTCAATTTTAGAAATGAAATATATTGAAACACAATTAGGTTTAATTTTGGCTTTAATTTTTTTTCATTTATATTAGTTATTTTAAATTTATGAATTTTTAATTTGATTTTGTTAATAAATTTATCTAGAATTTGTTTTAATTTAAATTTGATTTTGTTGATTGTTTTATATTTTACATTTTTAACAATAAATTTTTTAATATTTTATTTCTTTTTTGAGGTAAGGTTAATTATTATATGTTTAATTATTGTAAAATGAGGGACAGGTAACATACGATTATTAGCTGGTTATTATCTGATGTTTTATACAATATTTTTTTCATTTCCCTTACTGGTTTTTTTATTAATTATTATTTATTTGAATAATTTAGCGCTAATAAATTTAATAGAAATAATAGATTATAATTTAAATATTTTTATATTTATTTATATATTAAGTTCATTTTTAGTGAAAATTCCTATATTTATATTACATGGATGATTATTAAAAGCTCATGTTGAAGCCCCTGTGTTTGGATCAATAATTTTAGCAGCTATTTTATTAAAATTAGGAACATATGGTTTATTGCGATTTATATATATTTTTTATTCTAATTTTTATTTTGTAAATTTGGTAATTTTAGTATTTAGATTAATTGGGGGGTTAATTGTTTCAATTTTATGTTTACGTCAAATTGATATAAAGATTTTGGTAGCTTATTCTTCAGTAATTCATATAAGAATTTTATTAAGATCTATAATAACTGAAATACTTTTAGGATTTGTAGGTAGTTATATTATTATAATTGCTCATGGATTATGTTCTTCGGGTTTATTTTATTCAGTAAATTTGTGTTATAAATCTTCAGGGAGATGGATTATATTTTTAAATAAGGGGATAATAGCGTTAATGCCTCCAATATCTATATTTTGATTTATATTTTGTACATCTAATATATCTGCTCCTGTTTCATTAAACTTAGTTGGTGAGGTATTTTTGTTAATAATTATTTATTTATGATTCAAATATTTGATTTATTTATTAATTTTTTATTGTTTTCTTAGATTTTGTTATTCATTATATTTATATATTTATGTTCAACATGGAAAAATAAATTTCATTTTAAAGATTTTTAATGCTAATATTTTAGATTATTATATTTTATTGATGCATTGAATTCCCCTAAATTTTATATTTTTAAATTTAATTATTTTTTCATATTAATTTTAAATATATTTTATTTAAATAGTTTAATTAAAATATTGACTTGTGGTGTCAATGATATATGTATTTATATTTTAAATTATCATAAAAATGTTTTTAATTAGTTTATTCATACTATTTTCTGGAATACTATATCTATTTTTAGGCCTATATTTATATACATCTAAATATGTAATTATTTTAGAATGGGATTTAATAAATTTGTTTTGTATAAAATTTAGAATAATTATTTATTTGGATTTTATTAGATTAATATTTATCGGAGTTGTTTCTATTATTTCCTCATGCGTAATAATTTACAGAATTGAATATATAAGGTCAGATAAAAGAATTTGTCGGTTTTTTTATTTATTAATTTTATTTATTCTATCAATATGTTTAATAATTTTAAGTCCCAGAGTTTTATCAATTTTATTAGGATGGGATGGGCTAGGTTTAATTTCTTTTGGTTTAATTATTTATTATCAAAGATATAGAGCTTTTAATTCTGGAGTTTTAACAATTGTATGTAATCGGGTTGGAGATATTGGATTTTTAATATTGATTGTTTCAAATTCCGCAAATGGGTCGTGAAATTTAATATTTTATGAAATAGATAGATTTATAATATTTTTCATATTTTTAAGCGCTTTAACTAAAAGAGCTCAAATACCCTTTTCTTTATGGTTACCTGCAGCTATAATAGCTCCAACCCCTATTTCTACTTTAGTTCATTCTTCAACCTTAGTTACTGCAGGGGTTTATTTATTAATCCATTATTACAGTTTAGTGTTTACAATAAATAATAACGTTATTTTATTTATCTCAATCTTTACTATATTTATGGCTAGTTCTATTGCTAATTTTGAATATGATTTAAAGAAAATTATTGCCCTATCAACTTTAAGTCAGTTAGGATTAATAATAAGAATTTTATCTGTAGGGTTAGTGGATTTAGCCTTCTTTCATTTAGTTATTCATGCTTTATTTAAATCAATAATATTTATATGTGCAGGAAGATTTATTCATAGATCTAATAATAACCAAGATATTCGAAATTTTAATTCTATGAGAATTTTAATACCTTTAAATGGTATAGTTCTATTAATTGGAAAATTAAGTCTATGCGGGTGTTTCTTTTTGTCAGGTTTTCTCTCTAAGGATATAATTATTGAATATTTTTTTATTAATAGAGATATTAGAATTACAATATTTTGTATATTTTATATATCTATGGTGTTTACACTAAGATACTCATTTCGTTTAGTTTTATGAATCTTTTATCCTTTTGAATTTAAAAATGTTACCTACAGAGTATATTATGAATCTTTATACATTAATTTATGTATTTCCTTTTTGTTTATTATAGTTATTTTTATGGGAATACTTATTTTTTATCTAATCTTTAAAGTTTACATTATCTTATTGAATTTTTATGATAAAATATTTATTTTATTTATTTATTTATTACGGATTTATTTTGGTTATTTATTATTTTATTATCCTAATAAACACCCCCAAAAATTTTTATTTAATAAATTTATCTTTTTCCTGAAAGGAATATATTTTTTATCATATTTTTATAAGATTAGGTATACTTTTTTACTTAAATCGATGTATAAAATTAATAATGAAATTGAAAAGGGTCTTTCCGAATCAATTTTGACATTTTGAATGAAAACATTTACAAATTACTTAGTAAAATTTATCAAGTGATTAATTATATATGACACTCTGATGTTTATCCTAAAGCCAAATAAAACTCAACACGAACAACAAACCGCTGATTATTTAATGATACTTATATTTTATATATATTTATCAATATTTATCCTCGTTTATTCATTATTTCTGTTGTTGTATTAAACTTACACCACTTACTGAACGAAAGAATATAATTTATTGTATTATTACTTATTATTGTATATTGCATTAACTGTAAATAATAGTCAGTTGGAAAGGCGTGCAGACATCTCTTCTAAAAATCGAAAATTAAAAACTTTTTAATAGGAACCAGATATTCAACGATGTTCTTTTAATTTCACTTTTCTTAAAACATCAATTTTGATGTATATATATTCAACTTATTCTTTTCAATATGTTTTAATACATTAATAGAGTTTTATTTATTTGCTTAGTATGTACTATTTCACAAGATTTAAGGTTTTACTGGTAGTATTTGAAGAGTACGTTTTGTTATGTTTTCTTATTAATATTATTCAAGATTATCTATTATTATTATTTCAAAATGTAATACTTTATTTTATAATGAATACAAAAATTATGTTTTTGTTATGTTTTATTTAAAATTAATTTCATTTTAGAAAGTGGGATGACATGACTATTGGCGAACCACCCATTATAATAAAAAAAGGGTAACGCGCCATGATAAATACCCCTAGGGTGGTGAGGAAATCTTTCACAATTACAATACAATATATCCTCTAACACGATTTTATAATTAACTGCATAATTGTTCCTTTCAATATCTAATTATGCTAATCTCTTTAGCCTGTTTCACCTGTTCACATAACCTATTTGGCTCCGTACCAATAATTTTGTCTATTCCACGTCTCTCTATTAACTTATACATACCTTTATGAATTTTTAAATTCTTCAGTTTGATTCAAAGATAGTTTTATCTTGTTTCACACTTATATTTTCTTGAAATCTCTGTAAATATTTCAAATATAATGCACCACAACACCAAACACTTTCCTAATTTTATTAAATCTAATACTATATATGAGTGCATTCCTTGAAATGTTCTTTCACGAATTACATCTCGTCATCATTGTGCTATAGTAAATAATATAGTAATTAATGATATAAATAGAATTCAATTAATTTTAAATTGAAAAATTATAATAGCTCTTATTAATAAATTTATTAAATTAATAGATAATATTATTGGTCAAGGCCTGGGTGTTACTAGATGAAATGGATGATTTTTCATTTGTTTTAGTGTTTATTTAAGATAAACAATTTTTTTTTAATTTAATGATTTTAATGATTAGATTCATTAAAGTATAGAAGTCTAAGAATGGAAATTACATACGATTGAATAAATAAAACTGAGATTTCTAGAATAAATAATATATTTTGAATAATGATTATAAATGGAATAATAATTAATCAGGAACTTTCTATTGACGATCCTAGTAAAGTTAAAAGTAAATATCCTGCTAATATATTAGCTGTTAGTCGAATTGATAATGCTCATGGACGAATAATGTTTCTGATTGTTTCAATTAATACTATAAAATTTATTAATATTAAAGGTGTATTTAGTGGTACTAAATGAATTAACATCTTTTCTCAATTTATAGTTCAACCGTAAAATATATGTGTTAATCATATTGATATTGTTAATGATAAATTAATTGATAAGTGACTTGTAGGAGTGAAAGTATATGGTATTAATCCTATTAAATTATAAAGTATAATTATTATTAGTATTCTTAAGAAAATAATTATATTAAATATATATTTGTAACTAATTAGTAATTTAAATTCATTGTAAATTATTATTATAAGTTTAATTCATAATATATTTAAACGAGAGAGAATAAATCAATATATTATTGGTATCATTATTAATGGTAGTAATAAACTAATTCAATTTATTATAAGTATAATATATGTAGATGGGTCGAAAATTGATAATAGGTTTATCATATTCACTTTCATAAATTTTTATTCTTATTTTTTAATATTTTCTTTTTATTTTTATATGGAGAAAAATTAATAAATAAATAATGAAGTTTAATGATTATAATGTAAATAATTCTTAATGTGAGAAATAGAAGAATTGATCATAATATTGGTTTTATCTGTGGTATAAAAAAAATATTTAAATATTGGCCATTAGAAGTATATCGAATTTATACTATAATATGGTTTAAGAGACCAATTCTTTCATTTCAGACATCTAATGATTAAATTATTATTGTTAAATAAAATATAAATAAAAAATATTAAAAAATTAATAATTTTAAATTGACAATTTAATGTTATATGTTTAACTAATTTTTTATCTTAGGATTTTATAAAGTTATTATTCTAAGTAATCAATTTCCAAAATCATTTATTGATGTTGATTCTACTACGATAGGTATAAATCTATGATTTGTTCCACAAATTTCTGAACATTGGCCAAAAAATAATCCTGGTCGGTATGTAAATAATATTATTTGATTAAGTCGTCCTGGAGTTGCATCTATTTTTATTCCTAAGGATGGAATTGTTCATGAGTGAATTACATCAACAGATGTTGTAATTAAAGGAATTGGGGTTTTAAATGGAATAATAATTCGATTATCTACATCTAATAGTCGAAATAATCTTAAATTTGAATAATCATTGATTATAAAAGAATCATAATTTAAATAAAATTCTGGATATTCATATCTTCAATATCATTGATGACCAATAGCTTTAATTGTAAAATATGAGAATGTCCATATTTCATCAACAAAATAAAGAGTTTTTAATGATGGAAATGCAATAATTATTAATACAATTATTGGAAAAATAGTTCAAATAATTTCAATTAAATTATTTTCTAATAAAAATCGATTTCTAAATTTTCTTAAAATGATATTTATTATTATAAATAATGTTATCGAAATAATTATTGATAATATTATATATAGTAATATTATAAAATACAACTAAATTATCAGCAAAAGGAGAGTTAGGATCTTGAAGTGAAAATATATTTCATGTAGCAATTCTTAATAAATGAAATATATCTTTATATATGAAGCTTAAATTCATCGCACTAATCTGCCATATTAAATTTAATTTTTAATTTATAAATTTTATAAGTTTAAAATTAAATTTTATTTTTTTTATTTTCTTTTTTAAAAATCAAAGGAATTTCATTAAATGAGTGTTCAAATGGGGGATAGTTTTGTAATCATTCGAGTGAATTTTGAAAATATTTAAGTAAAATTAATCGTTTTACTATAAATCTTTCTAATATAATAAAAATAAATATTATTATTCTATTAATTGAAATTAATGATCCTAGTGAAGGTAAAAAATTTCAACAGTAATACGCGTCAGGGTAATCTGAATATCGTCGTGGTATGCCTATTAATCCTAAAAAATGTTGAGGGAAGAATGTTATATTTACTCCAATAAATATAAAATAAAATTGAATTTTAAGAAATTTTTTGTTTAGTGTTAAGCCAGTAATTAAAGGATATCAGTGAAATAATCTTGCAATAATTCTAAATACTGCTCCTATTGAAAGTACATAATGAAAATGTCCTACAACATAGTATGTATCATGAAGTAAAATATGAATAGATGAATTTGATAATATAATTCCTGTTAATCCTCCTATTGTAAACAAAAAAATAAATCCCATAGATCATAAAGTTGTTGGATTTGCGTAAGCTTTTGATCCATGGAATGTTGCTAGTCATCTAAAAACTTTAATGCCAGTGGGAATGGCAGTAATTATAGTTGCTGATGTGAAATAAGCGCGAGTATCTACATCTATTCCAACAGTAAATATGTGATGTGCTCATCCAATAAATCCTAGAAAACCAATTCCTAGTATTGCGTATACTATTCCTATGTTTCCAAATGTTGCTTTTTTACCTCTTTCGTTTAAAATAATATGTGAGATTAGTCCAAATCCTGGAAGAATTAGAATATAAACTTTTGGATGTCCAAAGAATCAAAATAAGTGTTGGTATAAAATTGGGTCACCCCCTCCTATAGGGTAAAAAAAGAAGAATTTAAATTTCGATCTGATAAAAGTATTGTAATTGCTCCAGCAAGAACAGGTAGTGATAGTAAAAGTAAAATTGCTGTAATTATAACTGATCATGGGAATAAAGGTATTTGATCACATTGTAGCGAATAATTTATTATATTGAAAATTGTCACTAAAAAATTAATAGCCCCTATGATTGATGATACTCCGGCGATATGAAGGGAAAAAATTGTTAGATCGGTAGATGATGATGGGTGGTATATAAATGATGATAATGGAGGGTAAATTGTTCATCCTGTGCCTGATCCTGAATTTAAATAATTTCTTATTAATAATGAAAAAATTGAAGGAGGTAGTAATCAAAATCTTATATTGTTTATTCGTGGAAATGCCATATCTGGAGCTCCAATCATTAAGGGAACTAATCAGTTCCCAAAATCTCCAATTATGAATGGTATAACCATAAAAAAAATTATAACAAAAGCATGAGACGTTACAATTGAATTATAAATCTGATCATTTTTAATTCATGCCCCTGTCTTCTTAATTCTAATCGAATAATAAATCTTATTGATGAACCAATTATTCCTGATCATATAGCGAATATAAAATATAATATGCCAATATTTTTATGATTAGTGGAGTATAATCATTTTTTCATTCACGAAGAAATTAAGATTTATAAAATTATATTTATATTTTTAATTTTGAAGATTAATAGTTTAAAATTAACTTAAAATCTTTAAATAAAGTATTAGAGTATTATGTCTGATAAAAGGAATAAATTGTAAATTTATTTATGAAAATAAAATTTTCTAATACTATTAATATAATTTCTATAATTTAAACAAAATATTAAATTGCAAATTTAAAAATAAAATATAATTTTTCAGAAATTAGATTTTAAAGTAAATGTATATGATTCTAAATATAATTACTATAATAGTTATAATTAATAAAATTCACATATCTATATATTTGTATTTTAAGAATATATTTGAGTAATTTTTATTGAATAAATTATTATTAATAAAATTTAAATAATTTCAAATTATTAATAGTCTTGATATTACAATAACGATAGATAGGATAAGATTAAAACCATTAAGTTTAATTACTAAGTTCTCTAACACTAATCATTTTAAAGAAAATACTCCTATTGGTGGAATAAATATATATGTTAGTAATAAATAAGAAAATGTAAGTTTTGATTTATTGTTAAAGATTATTATTTCTATTTTATTTTCTAATTTTATATCTATGATTAAATAGATTATATTATATGATAATACTGAATATATGATGAAGTAAAGAATAAAAATATACAAATTTAAATATATTAATGTTATTATTAATGAAGTTTGATAAATTGAAGAAAATGATATTATTAGTATTAAAGAATTTTTATTTAATATTAATAGAGGTGATACAATTAAATTTAGAGTAATTATAATTAATAATTCTTTTATCGGGATTGAATTTATTAAAAGAATAAAAGGAATTAATTTTATGAATGTTATTAATAAGAATGCATTTATGAAATTAATTGATTTAAATATAAAATTAAATCAAGCATTAAATGGAATAATCCCTAATTTTAATGAAGTTCCCATTATTATTAGGATTGATGAGTATACATTAAAATTATTAAATAAAATTCCCGTTAAAATTAGAGATCTTCTAATAAATGAAATAAAAAAATAAAGAACTCTAATTTTCATATTTTTTGAAATAGCTAATGATGATAAAAAAATTAAGTTAGTAATTTCTATAATTAGTCAAATGAAAAATATATTGTTTAATATGAGAGAAAATACTGATAAAAAGATAATTATTATAGATGAAAAATAAGAATAAAAATTTTTTATCATGATTAATTTTTTGTTAAATCTTTATATTTTAGTGTATGAGCATATAAATTTTTAAAGTTTATGGAATTAAAATTATTACTAAATTACTATTACACTAAATACAATCATTATTCTGCCATCCGCTGTATCGGTATCTATCATAAGATCGAAAAACTGCTTACTTGTTCTCAATTTTATGCTTCTCAAATGGATTTCTGCGGCCCTAATTGTCCGATCTGGTTGAGTAGCGTCTCTAACTGAAGCCTAGGTTGTGCGGAACGTAAATATAAACATTATTTTGCTTTCCATTGCATCTGAACCTATCCTATGATCGAAAAACTTCAAATTCATTCCGAATTTTGTGCTTCTGGAGTCAATTTCAGCGGCCCTACTTGTCCGATATGGCTGAGCAGCGGCTCAAACTGCAGCCTGGGTTGTGCGGAACGTAAGTATAAACATTACTTTGCCTTTTATTGCGTCCAAACCTGCCATAGAATGGAAAAACTGCTTATTTATTCTCAATCTTATGATTCTCATGTCGATTTCAGCGGCCCTAATTGTCCGATCTGGTTGAGCAGCGCCTCTAACGGAAGCCTAGGGTGTCAGGAACGTAAATATAACCCTTCTTTTGCTGTCCACTGCATCTGACCCTATCCTAGGATCGAAAAACTGCAAATTCATTCTGAATTTTTTGCTTCTGAAGTCGATTTCTGCGGCCCCAATTGTCCAATTTGGTTGTCCAGCGTCTGAAACTGAAGACTGGGTTGTGCGGTGTTAGGTTATCCATCTAGTCGACCTGTCATTTGTTTGGATTCTGTTATAATGATTTACTAGATTCGTTATTTATGGTTTTTAGCTTTGACAGCGTCTTCAAAGTTTATGCATTTCTTGGTACGTTATTATTTAATTTCACGGTTTACTATTATTTATATTTTAGTTAATTTAGTTGCGTTGCTTCCAAAACTCTTCGCACCTCTTTAGATTACATTCACTAGTAAGGACTCTTATTGTACTAATATTGTTGTAATACAATATATCACGTTTATTGTTTTACAATCTCTCTATTTTTAATTAAGTGGAAATTATTATCTATATTTTAATTAGGTTAATATTTCTTTCCTGTTTCAGGTTTGCGTTCGCTTCTGTTAAATTATATTATATTTATCTTCCTGAGGGTTTTACTTTTAATTTGTTACCCATAGATGGTATGTATCTTATTCTTACAGTACAATAGATTATCATATTGTAGTGTTCTCTCTTTCAGTCTTTTGTGTTACTCTTTCATCGGCCTGTCTTTTATTCAGTACTTCTGGACAGAAACTCTGGAAAGCGTTCCATTTATTTTAGTCTGGGATAATTGCATCAATTATCTCATTAGGCTCTCATTGAATATTAATTTCTAGATTGTGCGTTAATTTTTGCCTTTGATCTTTCCATTTCTTACAGTAAAGCAGAGTGGGTTGCGCATCATCTTGTGTTTGACAGCTGTACCAGCAGTGATCCGTTTGGTATTCACCTATTTCTTTTTCGTATATTGGTTGAAGCAACCATGACCTGTAAGTATCTGTGTGGTATAAAAATTTACATACCCGTGCTTTCTTGTGACCCATTTCTCAATATCTCTAATCAGCCTTTTAGTCCAGATTCCTGTGTTAGATTCCTCTCATATATTTTGCCATTCTTTGATTGTATTCTCCTTAGTTAATTTGATTTCTTTTTCCAGGTCTTGTTCATATTTTCCTTTCCCTTGTGTAAGGCTAGATACGTAACTTTCTATTAATTTCTTATTGAATTATTCATCTGTGTATGCTTCTTCGTTATAACGAGGTTTGTGACATCTTAATTTATTATCGTTCCTTGTTACTCTGGCTAAATTTTTAATTTTACTATTTCTAGCATTATCCTTTTCTTTTATTTCATAAAGTTCTTTTCTTACTTTGATCTTTACCAAAATGGGTGGAAATCTTGCTAGTACACAGAAGGCGTTTAATGATTAATGATTAATTTAATTTTATTATAAGATTAATGATTTATTTTATTGATTGAAATAAATATTATTTTAGATAATTATGGACCTTATCTAACTTTACTAGTTACTTCCTTATTAACCTTTGATGTAAGTTTATTTCTTATTATCTATTAGGTTCTATCGTATAAATTACAAACTAATTTTCAATTTGTTGTTCGTTTGAAATCAAAATTCGACACCAACAAAATATTCTGCTATTTTGATATATATTTAATATATATTATCATTTTATTTTATTTTATTTTATTCAAAAAGTAGTTTAATTTAAATATTAATTTTGGAGATTAATGATAATTATCTATTTAATTTTTTTTGAAAATAAAATTATTATGTATTTTGTATAATAAAATATTTTGTGGTTAATTAGTTAAAATTATTATATGATATTTTAAATTTACAAGATTTATGTTTTAGATTAAACTATTTAACTAAAATAATGATTTTATTTTATTGCTTATTCACTTATTTTAATTTTATTAAATTTTATGTTGATTTTCGTTTTTAAGAGTGATTTATTGATAATATTGATTAGTATACAATTTTTTGTAATTTCTATACTATCAATAATCTTTATGTTTGAAATTTATTCTAATGAATGAATTTTCATATATTTTATAGTATTTTCTGTGTGCGATAGAGTTATTGGTTTGAGAATTTTAGTTAATTGTACTTATTTTTATGGGAATCAAAGAATTTCAATATTAAATTTAACATGATAAAAGCTTTTTTAATAATTTTGATATTATTTTTTCTTTATAATTTAAATAAATTTTTAAAATTTACATTTTTATTTTGATGTTTATTAGATTTATATTATTATTCAATTTTAGAAATGAAATATATTGAAACACAATTAGGTTTAATTTTGGCTTTAATTTTTTTTCATTTATATTAGTTATTTTAAATTTATGAATTTTTAATTTGATTTTGTTAATAAATTTATCTAGAATTTGTTTTAATTTAAATTTGATTTTGTTGATTGTTTTATATTTTACATTTTTAACAATAAATTTTTTAATATTTTATTTCTTTTTTGAGGTAAGGTTAATTATTATATGTTTAATTATTGTAAAATGAGGGACAGGTAACATACGATTATTAGCTGGTTATTATCTGATGTTTTATACAATATTTTTTTCATTTCCCTTACTGGTTTTTTTATTAATTATTATTTATTTGAATAATTTAGCGCTAATAAATTTAATAGAAATAATAGATTATAATTTAAATATTTTTATATTTATTTATATATTAAGTTCATTTTTAGTGAAAATTCCTATATTTATATTACATGGATGATTATTAAAAGCTCATGTTGAAGCCCCTGTGTTTGGATCAATAATTTTAGCAGCTATTTTATTAAAATTAGGAACATATGGTTTATTGCGATTTATATATATTTTTTATTCTAATTTTTATTTTGTAAATTTGGTAATTTTAGTATTTAGATTAATTGGGGGGTTAATTGTTTCAATTTTATGTTTACGTCAAATTGATATAAAGATTTTGGTAGCTTATTCTTCAGTAATTCATATAAGAATTTTATTAAGATCTATAATAACTGAAATACTTTTAGGATTTGTAGGTAGTTATATTATTATAATTGCTCATGGATTATGTTCTTCGGGTTTATTTTATTCAGTAAATTTGTGTTATAAATCTTCAGGGAGACGGATTATATTTTTAAATAAGGGGATAATAGCGTTAATGCCTCCAATATCTATATTTTGATTTATATTTTGTACATCGAATATATCTGCTCCTGTTTCATTAAACTTAGTTGGTGAGGTATTTTTGTTAATAATTATTTATTTATGATTCAAATATTTGATTTATTTATTAATTTTTTATTGTTTTCTTAGATTTTGTTATTCATTATATTTATATATTTATGTTCAACATGGAAAAATAAATTTCTTTTTAAAGATTTTTAATGCTAATATTTTAGATTATTATATTTTATTGATGCATTGAATTCCCCTAAATTTTATATTTTTAAATTTAATTATTTTTTCATATTAATTTTAAATATATTTTATTTAAATAGTTTAATTAAAATATTGACTTGTGGTGTCAATGATATATGTATTTATATTTTAAATTATCATAAAAATGTTTTTAATTAGTTTATTCATACTATTTTCTGGAATACTATATCTATTTTTAGGCCTATATTTATATACATCTAAATATGTAATTATTTTAGAATGGGATTTAATAAATTTGTTTTGTATAAAATTTAGAATAATTATTTATTTGGATTTTATTAGATTAATATTTATCGGAGTTGTTTCTATTATTTCCTCATGCGTAATAATTTACAGAATTGAATATATAAGGTCAGATAAAAGAATTTGTCGGTTTTTTTATTTATTAATTTTATTTATTCTATCAATATGTTTAATAATTTTAAGTCCCAGAGTTTTATCAATTTTATTAGGATGGGATGGGCTAGGTTTAATTTCTTTTGGTTTAATTATTTATTATCAAAGATATAGAGCTTTTAATTCTGGAGTTTTAACAATTGTATGTAATCGGGTTGGAGATATTGGATTTTTAATATTGATTGTTTCAAATTCCGCAAATGGGTCGTGAAATTTAATATTTTATGAAATAGATAGATTTATAATATTTTTCATATTTTTAAGCGCTTTAACTAAAAGAGCTCAAATACCCTTTTCTTTATGGTTACCTGCAGCTATAATAGCTCCAACCCCTATTTCTACTTTAGTTCATTCTTCAACCTTAGTTACTGCAGGGGTTTATTTATTAATCCATTATTACAGTTTAGTGTTTACAATAAATAATAACGTTATTTTATTTATCTCAATCTTTACTATATTTATGGCTAGTTCTATTGCTAATTTTGAATATGATTTAAAGAAAATTATTGCCCTATCAACTTTAAGTCAGTTAGGATTAATAATAAGAATTTTATCTGTAGGGTTAGTGGATTTAGCCTTCTTTCATTTAGTTATTCATGCTTTATTTAAATCAATAATATTTATATGTGCAAGAAGATTTATTCATAGATCTAATAATAACCAAGATATTCGAAATTTTAATTCTATGAGAATTTTAATACCTTTAAATGGTATAGTTCTATTAATTGGAAAATTAAGTCTATGCGGGTGTTTCTTTTTGTCAGGTTTTCTCTCTAAGGATATAATTATTGAATATTTCTTTATTAATAGAGATATTAGAATTACAATATTTTGTATATTTTATATATCTATGGTGTTTACACTAAGATACTCATTTCGTTTAGTTTTATGAATCTTTTATCCTTTTGAATTTAAAAATGTTACCTACAGAGTATATTATGAATCTTTATACATTAATTTATGTATTTCCTTTTTGTTTATTATAGTTATTTTTATGGGAATACTTATTTTTTATCTAATCTTTAAAGTTTACATTATCTTATTGAATTTTTATGATAAAATATTTATTTTATTTATTTATTTATTACGGATTTATTTTGGTTATTTATTATTTTATTATCCTAATAAACACCCCCAAAAATTTTTATTTAATAAATTTATCTTTTTCCTGAAAGGAATATATTTTTTATCATATTTTTATAAGATTAGGTATACTTTTTTACTTAAATCGATGTATAAAATTAATAATGAAATTGAAAAGGGTCTTTCCGAATCAATTTTGACATTTTGAATGAAAACATTTACAAATTACTTAGTAAAATTTATCAAGTGATTAATTATATATGACACTCTGATGTTTATCCTAAAGCCAAATAAAACTCAACACGAACAACAAACCGCTGATTATTTAATGATACTTATATTTTATATATATTTATCAATATTTATCCTCGTTTATTCATTATTTCTGTTGTTGTATTAAACTTACACCACTTACTGAACGAAAGAATATAATTTATTGTATTATTACTTATTATTGTATATTGCATTAACTGTAAATAATAGTCAGTTGGAAAGGCGTGCAGACATCTCTTCTAAAAATCGAAAATTAAAAACTTTTTAATAGGAACCAGATATTCAACGATGTTCTTTTAATTTCACTTTTCTTAAAACATCAATTTTGATGTATATATATTCAACTTATTCTTTTCAATATGTTTTAATACATTAATAGAGTTTTATTTATTTGCTTAGTATGTACTATTTCACAAGATTTAAGGTTTTACTGGTAGTATTTGAAGAGTACGTTTTGTTATGTTTTCTTATTAATATTATTCAAGATTATCTATTATTATTATTTCAAAATGTAATACTTTATTTTATAATGAATACAAAAATTATGTTTTTGTTATGTTTTATTTAAAATTAATTTCATTTTAGAAAGTGGGATGACATGACTATTGGCGAACCACCCATTATAATAAAAAAAGGGTAACGCGCCATGATAAATACCCCTAGGGTGGTGAGGAAATCTTTCACAATTACAATACAATATATCCTCTAACACGATTTTATAATTAACTGCATAATTGTTCCTTTCAATATCTAATTATGCTAATCTCTTTAGCCTGTTTCACCTGTTCACATAACCTATTTGGCTCCGTACCAATAATTTTGTCTATTCCACGTCTCTCTATTAACTTATACATACCTTTATGAATTTTTAAATTCTTCAGTTTGATTCAAAGATAGTTTTATCTTGTTTCACACTTATATTTTCTTGAAATCTCTGTAAATATTTCAAATATAATGCACCACAACACCAAACACTTTCCTAATTTTATTAAATCTAATACTATATATGAGTGCATTCCTTGAAATGTTCTTTCACGAATTACATCTCGTCATCATTGTGCTATAGTAAATAATATAGTAATTAATGATATAAATAGAATTCAATTAATTTTAAATTGAAAAATTATAATAGCTCTTATTAATAAATTTATTAAATTAATAGATAATATTATTGGTCAAGGCCTGGGTGTTACTAGATGAAATGGATGATTTTTCATTTGTTTTAGTGTTTATTTAAGATAAACAATTTTTTTTTAATTTAATGATTTTAATGATTAGATTCATTAAAGTATAGAAGTCTAAGAATGGAAATTACATACGATTGAATAAATAAAACTGAGATTTCTAGAATAAATAATATATTTTGAATAATGATTATAAATGGAATAATAATTAATCAGGAACTTTCTATTGACGATCCTAGTAAAGTTAAAAGTAAATATCCTGCTAATATATTAGCTGTTAGTCGAATTGATAATGCTCATGGACGAATAATGTTTCTGATTGTTTCAATTAATACTATAAAATTTATTAATATTAAAGGTGTATTTAGTGGTACTAAATGAATTAATATCTTTTCTGAATTTATAGTTCAACCGTAAAATATATATGTTAATCATATTGATATTGTTAATGATAAATTAATTGATAAGTGACTTGTAGGAGTGAAAGTATATGGTATTAATCCTATTAAATTATAAAGTATAATTATTATTAGTATTCTTAAGAAAATAATTATATTAAATATATATTTGTAACTAATTAGTAATTTAAATTCATTGTAAATTATTATTATAAGTTTAATTCATAATATATTTAAACGAGAGAGAATAAATCAATATATTATTGGTATCATTATTAATGGTAGTAATAAACTAATTCAATTTATTATAAGTATAATATATGTAGATGGGTCGAAAATTGATAATAGGTTTATCATATTCACTTTCATAAATTTTTATTCTTATTTTTTAATATTTTCTTTTTATTTTTATATGGAGAAAAATTAATAAATAAATAATGAAGATTAATGATTATAATGTAAATAATTCTTAATGTGAAAAATAGAAGAATTGATCATAATATTGGTTTTATCTGTGGTATAAAAAAATATTTAAATATTGGCCATTAGAAGTATATCGAATTTATACTATAATATGGTTTAAGAGACCAATTCTTTCATTTCAGACATCTAATGATTAAATTATTATTGTTAAATAAAATATAAATAAAAAATATTAAAAAATTAATAATTTTAAATTGACAATTTAGTGTTATATGTTTAACTAATTTTTTATCTTAGGATTTTATAAAGTTATTATTCTAAGTAATCAATTTCCAAAATCATTTATTGATGTTGATTCTACTACGATAGGTATAAATCTATGATTTGTTCCACAAATTTCTGAACATTGGCCAAAAAATAATCCTGGTCGGTATGTAAATAATATTATTTGATTAAGTCGTCCTGGAGTTGCATCTATTTTTATTCCTAAGGATGGAATTGTTCATGAGTGAATTACATCAACAGATGTTGTAATTAAAGGAATTGGGGTTTTAAATGGAATAATAATTCGATTATCTACATCTAATAGTCGAAATAATCTTAAATTTGAATAATCATTGATTATAAAAGAATCATAATTTAAATAAAATTCTGGATATTCATATCTTCAATATCATTGATGACCAATAGCTTTAATTGTAAAATATGAGAATGTCCATATTTCATCAACAAAATAAAGAGTTTTTAATGATGGAAATGCAATAATTATTAATACAATTATTGGAAAAATAGTTCAAATAATTTCAATTAAATTATTTTCTAATAAAAATCGATTTCTAAATTTTCTTAAAATGATATTTATTATTATAAATAATGTTATCGAAATAATTATTGATAATATTATATATAGTAATATTATAAAATACAACTAAATTATCAGCAAAAGGAGAGTTAGGATCTTGAAGTGAAAATATATTTCATGTAGCAATTCTTAATAAATGAAATATATCTTTATATATGAAGCTTAAATTCATCGCACTAATCTGCCATATTAAATTTAATTTTTAATTTATAAATTTTATAAGTTTAAAATTAAATTTTATTTTTTTTATTTTCTTTTTTAAAAATCAAAGGAATTTCATTAAATGAGTGTTCAAATGGGGGATAGTTTTGTAATCATTCGAGTGAATTTTGAAAATATTTAAGTAAAATTAATCGTTTTACTATAAATCTTTCTAATATAATAAAAATAAATATTATTATTCTATTAATTGAAATTAATGATCCTAGTGAAGGTAAAAAATTTCAACAGTAATACGCGTCAGGGTAATCTGAATATCGTCGTGGTATTCCTATTAATCCTAAAAAATGTTGAGGGAAGAATGTTATATTTACTCCAATAAATATAAAATAAAATTGAATTTTAAGAAATTTTTTGTTTAGTGTTAAGCCAGTAATTAAAGGATATCAGTGAAATAATCTTGCAATAATTCTAAATACTGCTCCTATTGAAAGTACATAATGAAAATGTCCTACAACATAGTATGTATCATGAAGTAAAATATGAATAGATGAATTTGATAATATAATTCCTGTTAATCCTCCTATTGTAAACAAAAAAATAAATCCCATAGATCATAAAGTTGTTGGATTTGCGTAAGCTTTTGATCCATGGAATGTTGCTAGTCATCTAAAAACTTTAATGCCAGTGGGAATGGCAGTAATTATAGTTGCTGATGTGAAATAAGCGCGAGTATCTACATCTATTCCAACAGTAAATATGTGATGTGCTCATGCAATAAATCCTAGAAAACCAATTCCTAGTATTGCGTATACTATTCCTATGTTTCCAAATGTTGCTTTTTTACCTCTTTCGTTTAAAATAATATGTGAGATTAGTCCAAATCCTGGAAGAATTAGAATATAAACTTCTGGATGTCCAAAGAATCAAAATAAGTGTTGGTATAAAATTGGGTCACCCCCTCCTATAGGGTAAAAAAAGAAGAATTTAAATTTCGATCTGATAAAAGTATTGTAATTGCTCCAGCAAGAACAGGTAGTGATAGTAAAAGTAAAATTGCTGTAATTATAACTGATCATGGGAATAAAGGTATTTGATCATATTGTAGCGAATAATTTATTATATTGAAAATTGTCACTACAAAATTAATAGCTCCTATGATTGATGATACTCCGGCGATATGAAGGGAAAAAATTGTTAGATCGGTAGATGATGATGGGTGGTATATAAATGATGATAATGGAGGGTAAATTGTTCATCCTGTGCCTGATCCTGAATTTAAATAATTTCTTATTAATAATGAAAAAATTGAAGGAGGTAGTAATCAAAATCTTATATTGTTTATTCGTGGAAATGCCATATCTGGAGCTCCAATCATTAAGGGAACTAATCAGTTCCCAAAATCTCCAATTATGAATGGTATAACCATAAAAAAAATTATAACAAAAGCATGAGACGTCACAATTGAATTATAAATCTGATCATTTTTAATTCATGCCCCTGTCTTCTTAATTCTAATCGAATAATAAATCTTATTGATGAACCAATTATTCCTGATCATATAGCGAATATAAAATATAATATGCCAATATTTTTATGATTAGTGGAGTATAATCATTTTTTCATTCACGAAGAAATTAAGATTTATAAAATTAAATTTATATTTTTAATTTTGAAGATTAATAGTTTAAAATTAACTTAAAATCTTTAAATAAAGTATTAGAGTATTATGTCTGATAAAAGGAATAAATTGTAAATTTATTTATGAAAATAAAATTTTCTAATACTATTAATATAATTTCTATAATTTAAACAAAATATTAAATTGCAAATTTAAAAATAAAATATAATTTTTCAGAAATTAGATTTTAAAGTAAATGTATATGATTCTAAATATAATTACTATAATAGTTATAATTAATAAAATTCACATATCTATATATTTGTATTTTAAGAATATATTTGAGTAATTTTTATTGAATAAATTATTATTAATAAAATTTAAATAATTTCAAATTATTAATAGTCTTGATATTACAATAACGATAGATAGGATAAGATTAAAACCATTAAGTTTAATTACTAAGTTCTCTAACACTAATCATTTTAAAGAAAATACTCCTATTGGTGGAATAAATATATATGTTAGTAATAAATAAGAAAATGTAAGTTTTGATTTATTGTTAAAGATTATTATTTCTATTTTATTTTCTAATTTTATATCTATGATTAAATAGATTATATTATATGATAATACTGAATATATGATGAAGTAAAGAATAAAAATATACAAATTTAAATATATTAATGTTATTATTAATGAAGTTTGATAAATTGAAGAAAATGATATTATTAGTATTAAAGAATTTTTATTTAATATTAATAGAGGTGATACAATTAAATTTAGAGTAATTATAATTAATAATTCTTTTATCGGGATTGAATTTATTAAAAGAATAAAAGGAATTAATTTTATGAATGTTATTAATAAGAATGCATTTATGAAATTAATTGATTTAAATATAAAATTAAATCAAGCATTAAATGGAATAATCCCTAATTTTAATGAAGTTCCCATTATTATTAGGATTGATGAGTATACATTAAAATTATTAAATAAAATTCCCGTTAAAATTAGAGATCTTCTAATAAATGAAATAAAAAAATAAAGAACTCTAATTTTCATATTTTTTGAAATAGCTAATGATGATAAAAAAATTAAGTTAGTAATTTCTATAATTAGTCAAATGAAAAATATATTGTTTAATATGAGAGAAAATACTGATAAAAAGATAATTATTATAGATGAAAAATAAGAATAAAAATTTTTTATCATGATTAATTTTTTGTTAAATCTTTATATTTTAGTGTATGAGCATATAAATTTTTAAAGTTTATGGAATTAAAATTATTACTAAATTACTATTACACTAAATACAATCATTATTCTGCCATCCGCTGTATCGGTATCTATCATAAGATCGAAAAACTGCTTACTTGTTCTCAATTTTATGCTTCTCAAATGGATTTCTGCGGCCCTAATTGTCCGATCTGGTTGAGTAGCGTCTCTAACTGAAGCCTAGGTTGTGCGGAACGTAAATATAAACATTATTTTGCTTTCCATTGCATCTGAACCTATCCTATGATCGAAAAACTTCAAATTCATTCCGAATTTTGTGCTTCTGGAGTCAATTTCAGCGGCCCTACTTGTCCGATATGGCTGAGCAGCGGCTCAAACTGCAGCCTGGGTTGTGCGGAACGTAAGTATAAACATTACTTTGCCTTTTATTGCGTCCAAACCTGCCATAGAATGGAAAAACTGCTTATTTATTCTCAATCTTATGATTCTCATGTCGATTTCAGCGGCCCTAATTGTCCGATCTGGTTGAGCAGCGCCTCTAACGGAAGCCTAGGGTGTCAGGAACGTAAATATAACCCTTCTTTTGCTGTCCACTGCATCTGACCCTATCCTAGGATCGAAAAACTGCAAATTCATTCTGAATTTTTTGCTTCTGAAGTCGATTTCTGCGGCCCCAATTGTCCAATTTGGTTGTCCAGCGTCTGAAACTGAAGACTGGGTTGTGCGGTGTTAGGTTATCCATCTAGTCGACCTGTCATTTGTTTGGATTCTGTTATAATGATTTACTAGATTCGTTATTTATGGTTTTTAGCTTTGACAGCGTCTTCAAAGTTTATGCATTTCTTGGTACGTTATTATTTAATTTCACGGTTTACTATTATTTATATTTTAGTTAATTTAGTTGCATTGCTTCCAAAACTCTTCGCACCTCTTTAGATTACATTCACTAGTAAGGACTCTTATTGTACTAATATTGTTGTAATACAATATATCACGTTTATTGTTTTACAATCTCTCTATTTTTAATTAAGTGGAAATTATTATCTATATTTTAATTAGGTTAATATTTCTTTCCTGTTTCAGGTTTGCGTTCGCTTCTGTTAAATTATATTATATTTATCTTCCTGAGGGTTTTACTTTTAATTTGTTACCCATAGATGGTATGTATCTTATTCTTACAGTACAATAGATTATCATATTGTAGTGTTCTCTCTTTCAGTCTTTTGTGTTACTCTTTCATCGGCCTGTCTTTTATTCAGTACTTCTGGACAGAAACTTTGGAAAGCGTTCCATTTATTTTAGTCTGGGATAATTGCATCAATTATCTCATTAGGCTCTCATTGGATATTAATTTCTAGATTGTGCGTTAATTTTTGCCTTTGATCTTTCCATTTCTTACAGTAAAGCAGAGTGGGTTGCGCATCATCTTGTGTTTGACAGCTGTACCAGCAGTGATCCGTTTGGTATTCACCTATTTCTTTTTCGTATATTGGTTGAAGCAACCATGACCTGTAAGTATCTGTGTGGTATAAAAATTTACATACCCGTGCTTTCTTGTGACCCATTTCTCAATATCTCTAATCAGCCTTTTAGTCCAGATTCCTGTGTTAGATTCCTCTCATATATTTTGCCATTCTTTGATTGTATTCTCCTTAGTTAATTTGATTTCTTTTTCCAGGTCTTGTTCATATTTTCCTTTCCCTTGTGTAAGGCTAGATACGTAACTTTCTATTAATTTCTTATTGAATTATTCATCTGTGTATGCTTCTTCGTTATAACGAGGTTTGTGACACCTTAATTTATTATCGTTCCTTGTTACTCTGGCTAAATTTTTAATTTTACTATTTCTAGCATTATCCTTTTCTTTTATTTCATAAAGTTCTTTTCTTACTTTGATCTTTACCAAAATGGGTGGAAATCTTGCTAGTACACAGAAGGCGTTTAATGATTAATGATTAATTTAATTTTATTATAAGATTAATGATTTATTTTATTGATTGAAATAAATATTATTTTAGATAATTATGGACCTTATCTAACTTTACTAGTTACTTCCTTATTAACCTTTGATGTAAGTTTATTTCTTATTATCTATTAGGTTCTATCGTATAAATTACAAACTAATTTTCAATTTGTTGTTCGTTTGAAATCAAAATTCGACACCAACAAAATATTCTGCTATTTTGATATATATTTAATATATATTATCATTTTATTTTATTTTATTTTATTCAAAAAGTAGTTTAATTTAAATATTAATTTTGGAGATTAATGATAATTATCTATTTAATTTTTTTTGAAAATAAAATTATTATGTATTTTGTATAATAAAATATTTTGTGGTTAATTAGTTAAAATTATTATATGATATTTTAAATTTACAAGATTTATGTTTTAGATTAAACTATTTAACTAAAATAATGATTTTATTTTATTGCTTATTCACTTATTTTAATTTTATTAAATTTTATGTTGATTTTCGTTTTTAAGAGTGATTTATTGATAATATTGATTAGTATACAATTTTTTGTAATTTCTATACTATCAATAATCTTTATGTTTGAAATTTATTCTAATGAATGAATTTTCATATATTTTATAGTATTTTCTGTGTGCGATAGAGTTATTGGTTTGAGAATTTTAGTTAATTGTACTTATTTTTATGGGAATCAAAGAATTTCAATATTAAATTTAACATGATAAAAGCTTTTTTAATAATTTTGATATTATTTTTTCTTTATAATTTAAATAAATTTTTAAAATTTACATTTTTATTTTGATGTTTATTAGATTTATATTATTATTCAATTTTAGAAATGAAATATATTGAAACACAATTAGGTTTAATTTTGGCTTTAATTTTTTTTCATTTATATTAGTTATTTTAAATTTATGAATTTTTAATTTGATTTTGTTAATAAATTTATCTAGAATTTGTTTTAATTTAAATTTGATTTTGTTGATTGTTTTATATTTTACATTTTTAACAATAAATTTTTTAATATTTTATTTCTTTTTTGAGGTAAGGTTAATTATTATATGTTTAATTATTGTAAAATGAGGGACAGGTAACATACGATTATTAGCTGGTTATTATCTGATGTTTTATACAATATTTTTTTCATTTCCCTTACTGGTTTTTTTATTAATTATTATTTATTTGAATAATTTAGCGCTAATAAATTTAATAGAAATAATAGATTATAATTTAAATATTTTTATATTTATTTATATATTAAGTTCATTTTTAGTGAAAATTCCTATATTTATATTACAGGGATGATTATTAAAAGCTCATGTTGAAGCCCCTGTGTTTGGATCAATAATTTTAGCAGCTATTTTATTAAAATTAGGAACATATGCTTTATTGCGATTTATATATATTTTTTATTCTAATTTTTATTTTGTAAATTTGGTAATTTTAGTATTTAGATTAATTGGGGGGTTAATTGTTTCAATTTTATGTTTACGTCAAATTGATATAAAGATTTTGGTAGCTTATTCTTCAGTAATTCATATAAGAATTTTATTAAGATCTATAATAACTGAAATACTTTTAGGATTTGTAGGTAGTTATATTATTATAATTGCTCATGGATTATGTTCTTCGGGTTTATTTTATTCAGTAAATTTGTGTTATAAATCTTCAGGGAGACGGATTATATTTTTAAATAAGGGGATAATAGCGTTAATGCCTCCAATATCTATATTTTGATTTATATTTTGTACATCTAATATATCTGCTCCTGTTTCATTAAACTTAGTTGGTGAGGTATTTTTGTTAATAATTATTTATTTATGATTCAAATATTTGATTTATTTATTAATTTTTTATTGTTTTCTTAGATTTTGTTATTCATTATATTTATATATTTATGTTCAACATGGAAAAATAAATTTCTTTTTAAAGATTTTTAATGCTAATATTTTAGATTATTATATTTTATTGATGCATTGAATTCCCCTAAATTTTATATTTTTAAATTTAATTATTTTTTCATATTAATTTTAAATATATTTTATTTAAATAGTTTAATTAAAATATTGACTTGTGGTGTCAATGATATATGTATTTATATTTTAAATTATCATAAAAATGTTTTTAATTAGTTTATTCATACTATTTTCTGGAATACTATATCTATTTTTAGGCCTATATTTATATACATCTAAATATGTAATTATTTTAGAATGGGATTTAATAAATTTGTTTTGTATAAAATTTAGAATAATTATTTATTTGGATTTTATTAGATTAATATTTATCGGAGTTGTTTCTATTATTTCCTCATGCGTAATAATTTACAGAATTGAATATATAAGGTCAGATAAAAGAATTTGTCGGTTTTTTTATTTATTAATTTTATTTATTCTATCAATATGTTTAATAATTTTAAGTCCCAGAGTTTTATCAATTTTATTAGGATGGGATGGGCTAGGTTTAATTTCTTTTGGTTTAATTATTTATTATCAAAGATATAGAGCTTTTAATTCTGGAGTTTTAACAATTGTATGTAATCGGGTTGGAGATATTGGATTTTTAATATTGATTGTTTCAAATTCCGCAAATGGGTCGTGAAATTTAATATTTTATGAAATAGATAGATTTATAATATTTTTCATATTTTTAAGCGCTTTAACTAAAAGAGCTCAAATACCCTTTTCTTTATGGTTACCTGCAGCTATAATAGCTCCAACCCCTATTTCTACTTTAGTTCATTCTTCAACCTTAGTTACTGCAGGGGTTTATTTATTAATCCATTATTACAGTTTAGTGTTTACAATAAATAATAACGTTATTTTATTTATCTCAATCTTTACTATATTTATGGCTAGTTCTATTGCTAATTTTGAATATGATTTAAAGAAAATTATTGCCCTATCAACTTTAAGTCAGTTAGGATTAATAATAAGAATTTTATCTGTAGGGTTAGTGGATTTAGCCTTCTTTCATTTAGTTATTCATGCTTTATTTAAATCAATAATATTTATATGTGCAGGAAGATTTATTCATAGATCTAATAATACCCAAGATATTCGAAATTTTAATTCTATGAGAATTTTAATACCTTTAAATGGTATAGTTCTATTAATTGGAAAATTAAGTCTATGCGGGTGTTTCTTTTTGTCAGGTTTTCTCTCTAAGGATATAATTATTGAATATTTCTTTTTTAATAGAGATATTAGAATTACAATATTTTGTATATTTTATATATCTATGGTGTTTACACTAAGATACTCATTTCGTTTAGTTTTATGAATCTTTTATCCTTTTGAATTTAAAAATGTTACCTACAGAGTATATTATGAATCTTTATACATTAATTTATGTATTTCCTTTTTGTTTATTATAGTTATTTTTATGGAAATACTTATTTTTTATCTAATCTTTAAAGTTTACATTATCTTATTGAATTTTTATGATAAAATATTTATTTTATTTATTTATTTATTACGGATTTATTTTGGTTATTTATTATTTTATTATCCTAATAAACACCCCCAAAAATTTTTATTTAATAAATTTACCTTTTTCCTGAAAGGAATATATTTTTTATCATATTTTTATTAGATTAGGTATACTTTTTTACTTAAATCGATGTATAAAATTAATAATGAAATTGAAAACGGTCTTTCCGAATCAATTTTGACATTTTGAATGAAAACATTTACAAATTACTTAGTAAAATTTATCAAGTGATTAATTATATATGACACTCTGATGTTTATCCTAAAGCCAAATAAAACTCAACACGAACAACAAACCGCTGATTATTTAATGATACTTATATTTTATATATATTTATCAATATTTATCCTCGTTTATTCATTATTTCTGTTGTTGTATTAAACTTACACCACTTACTGAACGAAAGAATATAATTTATTGTATTATTACTTATTATTGTATATTGCATTAACTGTAAATAATAGTCAGTTGGAAAGGCGTGCAGACATCTCTTCTAAAAATCGAAAATTAAAAACTTTTTAATAGGAACCAGATATTCAACGATGTTCTTTTAATTTCACTTTTCTTAAAACATCAATTTTGATGTATATATATTCAACTTATTCTTTTCAATATGTTTTAATACATTAATAGAGTTTTATTTATTTGCTTAGTATGTACTATTTCACAAGATTTAAGGTTTTACTGGTAGTATTTGAAGAGTACGTTTTGTTATGTTTTCTTATTAATATTATTCAAGATTATCTATTATTATTATTTCAAAATGTAATACTTTATTTTATAATGAATACAAAAATTATGTTTTTGTTATGTTTTATTTAAAATTAATTTCATTTTAGAAAGTGGGATGACATGACTATTGGCGAACCACCCATTATAATAAAAAAAGGGTAACGCGCCATGATAAATACCCCTAGGGTGGTGAGGAAATCTTTCACAATTACAATACAATATATCCTCTAACACGATTTTATAATTAACTGCATAATTGTTCCTTTCAATATCTAATTATGCTAATCTCTTTAGCCTGTTTCACCTGTTCACATAACCTATTTGGCTCCGTACCAATAATTTTGTCTATTCCACGTCTCTCTATTAACTTATACATACCTTTATGAATTTTTAAATTCTTCAGTTTGATTCAAAGATAGTTTTATCTTGTTTCACACTTATATTTTCTTGAAATCTCTGTAAATATTTCAAATATAATGCACCACAACACCAAACACTTTCCTAATTTTATTAAATCTAATACTATATATGAGTGCATTCCTTGAAATGTTCTTTCACGAATTACATCTCGTCATCATTGTGCTATAGTAAATAATATAGTAATTAATGATATAAATAGAATTCAATTAATTTTAAATTGAAAAATTATAATAGCTCTTATTAATAAATTTATTAAATTAATAGATAATATTATTGGTCAAGGCCTGGGTGTTACTAGATGAAATGGATGATTTTTCATTTGTTTTAGTGTTTATTTAAGATAAACAATTTTTTTTTAATTTAATGATTTTAATGATTAGATTCATTAAAGTATAGAAGTCTAAGAATGGAAATTACATACGATTGAATAAATAAAACTGAGATTTCTAGAATAAATAATATATTTTGAATAATGATTATAAATGGAATAATAATTAATCAGGAACTTTCTATTGACGATCCTAGTAAAGTTAAAAGTAAATATCCTGCTAATATATTAGCTGTTAGTCGAATTGATAATGCTCATGGACGAATAATGTTTCTGATTGTTTCAATTAATACTATAAAATTTATTAATATTAAAGGTGTATTTAGTGGTACTAAATGAATTAATATCTTTTCTGAATTTATAGTTCAACCGTAAAATATATATGTTAATCATATTGATATTGTTAATGATAAATTAATTGATAAGTGACTTGTAGGAGTGAAAGTATATGGTATTAATCCTATTAAATTATAAAGTATAATTATTATTAGTATTCTTAAGAAAATAATTATATTAAATATATATTTGTAACTAATTAGTAATTTAAATTCATTGTAAATTATTATTATAAGTTTAATTCATAATATATTTAAACGAGAGAGAATAAATCAATATATTATTGGTATCATTATTAATGGTAGTAATAAACTAATTCAATTTATTATAAGTATAATATATGTAGATGGGTCGAAAATTGATAATAGGTTTATCATATTCACTTTCATAAATTTTTATTCTTATTTTTTAATATTTTCTTTTTATTTTTATATGGAGAAAAATTAATAAATAAATAATGAAGATTAATGATTATAATGTAAATAATTCTTAATGTGAAAAATAGAAGAATTGATCATAATATTGGTTTTATCTGTGGTATAAAAAAATATTTAAATATTGGCCATTAGAAGTATATCGAATTTATACTATAATATGGTTTAAGAGACCAATTCTTTCATTTCAGACATCTAATGATTAAATTATTATTGTTAAATAAAATATAAATAAAAAATATTAAAAAATTAATAATTTTAAATTGACAATTTAGTGTTATATGTTTAACTAATTTTTTATCTTAGGATTTTATAAAGTTATTATTCTAAGTAATCAATTTCCAAAATCATTTATTGATGTTGATTCTACTACGATAGGTATAAATCTATGATTTGTTCCACAAATTTCTGAACATTGGCCAAAAAATAATCCTGGTCGGTATGTAAATAATATTATTTGATTAAGTCGTCCTGGAGTTGCATCTATTTTTATTCCTAAGGATGGAATTGTTCATGAGTGAATTACATCAACAGATGTTGTAATTAAAGGAATTGGGGTTTTAAATGGAATAATAATTCGATTATCTACATCTAATAGTCGAAATAATCTTAAATTTGAATAATCATTGATTATAAAAGAATCATAATTTAAATAAAATTCTGGATATTCATATCTTCAATATCATTGATGACCAATAGCTTTAATTGTAAAATATGAGAATATCCATATTTCATCAACAAAATAAAGAGTTTTTAATGATGGAAATGCAATAATTATTAATACAATTATTGGAAAAATAGTTCAAATAATTTCAATTAAATTATTTTCTAATAAAAATCGATTTCTAAATTTTCTTAAAATGATATTTATTATTATAAATAATGTTATCGAAATAATTATTGATAATATTATATATAGTAATATTATAAAATACAACTAAATTATCAGCAAAAGGAGAGTTAGGATCTTGAAGTGAAAATATATTTCATGTAGCAATTCTTAATAAATGAAATATATCTTTATATATGAAGCTTAAATTCATCGCACTAATCTGCCATATTAAATTTAATTTTTAATTTATAAATTTTATAAGTTTAAAATTAAATTTTATTTTTTTTATTTTCTTTTTTAAAAATCAAAGGAATTTCATTAAATGAGTGTTCAAATGGGGGATAGTTTTGTAATCATTCGAGTGAATTTTGAAAATATTTAAGTAAAATTAATCGTTTTACTATAAATCTTTCTAATATAATAAAAATAAATATTATTATTCTATTAATTGAAATTAATGATCCTAGTGAAGGTAAAAAATTTCAACAGTAATACGCGTCAGGGTAATCTGAATATCGTCGTGGTATTCCTATTAATCCTAAAAAATGTTGAGGGAAGAATGTTATATTTACTCCAATAAATATAAAATAAAATTGAATTTTAAGAAATTTTTTGTTTAGTGTTAAGCCAGTAATTAAAGGATATCAGTGAAATAATCTTGCAATAATTCTAAATACTGCTCCTATTGAAAGTACATAATGAAAATGTCCTACAACATAGTATGTATCATGAAGTAAAATATGAATAGATGAATTTGATAATATAATTCCTGTTAATCCTCCTATTGTAAACAAAAAAATAAATCCCATAGATCATAAAGTTGTTGGATTTGCGTAAGCTTTTGATCCATGGAATGTTGCTAGTCATCTAAAAACTTTAATGCCAGTGGGAATGGCAGTAATTATAGTTGCTGATGTGAAATAAGCGCGAGTATCTACATCTATTCCAACAGTAAATATGTGATGTGCTCATACAATAAATCCTAGAAAACCAATTCCTAGTATTGCGTATACTATTCCTATGTTTCCAAATGTTGCTTTTTTACCTCTTTCGTTTAAAATAATATGTGAGATTAGTCCAAATCCTGGAAGAATTAGAATATAAACTTTTGGATGTCCAAAGAATCAAAATAAGTGTTGGTATAAAATTGGGTCACCCCCTCCTATAGGGTAAAAAAAGAAGAATTTAAATTTCGATCTGATAAAAGTATTGTAATTGCTCCAGCAAGAACAGGTAGTGATAGTAAAAGTAAAATTGCTGTAATTATAACTGATCATGGGAATAAAGGTATTTGATCATATTGTAGCGAATAATTTATTATATTGAAAATTGTCACTAAAAAATTAATAGCCCCTATGATTGATGATACTCCGGCGATATGAAGGGAAAAAATTGTTAGATCGGTAGATGATGATGGGTGGTATATAAATGATGATAATGGAGGGTAAATTGTTCATCCTGTGCCTGATCCTGAATTTAAATAATTTCTTATTAATAATGAAAAAATTGAAGGAGGTAGTAATCAAAATCTTATATTGTTTATTCGTGGAAATGCCATATCTGGAGCTCCAATCATTAAGGGAACTAATCAGTTCCCAAAATCTCCAATTATGAATGGTATAACCATAAAAAAAATTATAACAAAAGCATGAGACGTTACAATTGAATTATAAATCTGATCATTTTTAATTCATGCCCCTGTCTTCTTAATTCTAATCGAATAATAAATCTTATTGATGAACCAATTATTCCTGATCATATAGGGAATATAAAATATAATATGCCAATATTTTTATGATTAGTGGAGTATAATCTTTTTTTCATTCACGAAGAAATTAAGATTTATAAAATTAAATTTATATTTTTAATTTTGAAGATTAATAGTTTAAAATTAACTTAAAATCTTTAAATAAAGTATTAGAGTATTATGTCTGATAAAAGGAATAAATTGTAAATTTATTTATGAAAATAAAATTTTCTAATACTATTAATATAATTTCTATAATTTAAACAAAATATTAAATTGCAAATTTAAAAATAAAATATAATTTTTCAGAAATTAGATTTTAAAGTAAATGTATATGATTCTAAATATAATTACTATAATAGTTATAATTAATAAAATTCACATATCTATATATTTGTATTTTAAGAATATATTTGAGTAATTTTTATTGAATAAATTATTATTAATAAAATTTAAATAATTTCAAATTATTAATAGTCTTGATATTACAATAACGATAGATAGGATAAGATTAAAACCATTAAGTTTAATTACTAAGTTCTCTAACACTAATCATTTTAAAGAAAATACTCCTATTGGTGGAATAAATATATATGTTAGTAATAAATAAGAAAATGTAAGTTTTGATTTATTGTTAAAGATTATTATTTCTATTTTATTTTCTAATTTTATATCTATGATTAAATAGATTATATTATATGATAATACTGAATATATGATGAAGTAAAGAATAAAAATATACAAATTTAAATATATTAATGTTATTATTAATGAAGTTTGATAAATTGAAGAAAATGATATTATTAGTATTAAAGAATTTTTATTTAATATTAATAGAGGTGATACAATTAAATTTAGAGTAATTATAATTAATAATTCTTTTATCGGGATTGAATTTATTAAAAGAATAAAAGGAATTAATTTTATGAATGTTATTAATAAGAATGCATTTATGAAATTAATTGATTTAAATATAAAATTAAATCAAGCATTAAATGGAATAATCCCTAATTTTAATGAAGTTCCCATTATTATTAGGATTGATGAGTATACATTAAAATTATTAAATAAAATTCCCGTTAAAATTAGAGATCTTCTAATAAATGAAATAAAAAGATAAAGAACTCTAATTTTCATATTTTTTGAAATAGCTAATGATGATAAAAAAATTAAGTTAGTAATTTCTATAATTAGTCAAATGAAAAATATATTGTTTAATATGAGAGAAAATACTGATAAAAAGATAATTATTATAGATGAAAAATAAGAATAAAAATTTTTTATCATGATTAATTTTTTGTTAAATCTTTATATTTTAGTGTATGAGCATATAAATTTTTAAAGTTTATGGAATTAAAATTATTACTAAATTACTATTACACTAAATACAATCATTATTCTGCCATCCGCTGTATCGGTATCTATCATAAGATCGAAAAACTGCTTACTTGTTCTCAATTTTATGCTTCTCAAATGGATTTCTGCGGCCCTAATTGTCCGATCTGGTTGAGTAGCGTCTCTAACTGAAGCCTAGGTTGTGCGGAACGTAAATATAAACATTATTTTGCTTTCCATTGCATCTGAACCTATCCTATGATCGAAAAACTTCAAATTCATTCCGAATTTTGTGCTTCTGGAGTCAATTTCAGCGGCCCTACTTGTCCGATATGGCTGAGCAGCGGCTCAAACTGCAGCCTGGGTTGTGCGGAACGTAAGTATAAACATTACTTTGCCTTTTATTGCGTCCAAACCTGCCATAGAATGGAAAAACTGCTTATTTATTCTCAATCTTATGATTCTCATGTCGATTTCAGCGGCCCTAATTGTCCGATCTGGTTGAGCAGCGCCTCTAACGGAAGCCTAGGGTGTCAGGAACGTAAATATAACCCTTCTTTTGCTGTCCACTGCATCTGACCCTATCCTAGGATCGAAAAACTGCAAATTCATTCTGAATTTTTTGCTTCTGAAGTCGATTTCTGCGGCCCCAATTGTCCAATTTGGTTGTCCAGCGTCTGAAACTGAAGACTGGGTTGTGCGGTGTTAGGTTATCCATCTAGTCGACCTGTCATTTGTTTGGATTCTGTTATAATGATTTACTAGATTCGTTATTTATGGTTTTTAGCTTTGACAGCGTCTTCAAAGTTTATGCATTTCTTGGTACGTTATTATTTAATTTCACGGTTTACTATTATTTATATTTTAGTTAATTTAGTTGCATTGCTTCCAAAACTCTTCGCACCTCTTTAGATTACATTCACTAGTAAGGACTCTTATTGTACTAATATTGTTGTAATACAATATATCACGTTTATTGTTTTACAATCTCTCTATTTTTAATTAAGTGGAAATTATTATCTATATTTTAATTAGGTTAATATTTCTTTCCTGTTTCAGGTTTGCGTTCGCTTCTGTTAAATTATATTATATTTATCTTCCTGAGGGTTTTACTTTTAATTTGTTACCCATAGATGGTATGTATCTTATTCTTACAGTACAATAGATTATCATATTGTAGTGTTCTCTCTTTCAGTCTTTTGTGTTACTCTTTCATCGGCCTGTCTTTTATTCAGTACTTCTGGACAGAAACTTTGGAAAGCGTTCCATTTATTTTAGTCTGGGATAATTGCATCAATTATCTCATTAGGCTCTCATTGGATATTAATTTCTAGATTGTGCGTTAATTTTTGCCTTTGATCTTTCCATTTCTTACAGTAAAGCAGAGTGGGTTGCGCATCATCTTGTGTTTGACAGCTGTACCAGCAGTGATCCGTTTGGTATTCACCTATTTCTTTTTCGTATATTGGTTGAAGCAACCATGACCTGTAAGTATCTGTGTGGTATAAAAATTTACATACCCGTGCTTTCTTGTGACCCATTTCTCAATATCTCTAATCAGCCTTTTAGTCCAGATTCCTGTGTTAGATTCCTCTCATATATTTTGCCATTCTTTGATTGTATTCTCCTTAGTTAATTTGATTTCTTTTTCCAGGTCTTGTTCATATTTTCCTTTCCCTTGTGTAAGGCTAGATACGTAACTTTCTATTAATTTCTTATTGAATTATTCATCTGTGTATGCTTCTTCGTTATAACGAGGTTTGTGACACCTTAATTTATTATCGTTCCTTGTTACTCTGGCTAAATTTTTAATTTTACTATTTCTAGCATTATCCTTTTCTTTTATTTCATAAAGTTCTTTTCTTACTTTGATCTTTACCAAAATGGGTGGAAATCTTGCTAGTACACAGAAGGCGTTTAATGATTAATGATTAATTTAATTTTATTATAAGATTAATGATTTATTTTATTGATTGAAATAAATATTATTTTAGATAATTATGGACCTTATCTAACTTTACTAGTTACTTCCTTATTAACCTTTGATGTAAGTTTATTTCTTATTATCTATTAGGTTCTATCGTATAAATTACAAACTAATTTTCAATTTGTTGTTCGTTTGAAATCAAAATTCGACACCAACAAAATATTCTGCTATTTTGATATATATTTAATATATATTATCATTTTATTTTATTTTATTTTATTCAAAAAGTAGTTTAATTTAAATATTAATTTTGGAGATTAATGATAATTATCTATTTAATTTTTTTTGAAAATAAAATTATTATGTATTTTGTATAATAAAATATTTTGTGGTTAATTAGTTAAAATTATTATATGATATTTTAAATTTACAAGATTTATGTTTTAGATTAAACTATTTAACTAAAATAATGATTTTATTTTATTGCTTATTCACTTATTTTAATTTTATTAAATTTTATGTTGATTTTCGTTTTTAAGAGTGATTTATTGATAATATTGATTAGTATACAATTTTTTGTAATTTCTATACTATCAATAATCTTTATGTTTGAAATTTATTCTAATGAATGAATTTTCATATATTTTATAGTATTTTCTGTGTGCGATAGAGTTATTGGTTTGAGAATTTTAGTTAATTGTACTTATTTTTATGGGAATCAAAGAATTTCAATATTAAATTTAACATGATAAAAGCTTTTTTAATAATTTTGATATTATTTTTTCTTTATAATTTAAATAAATTTTTAAAATTTACATTTTTATTTTGATGTTTATTAGATTTATATTATTATTCAATTTTAGAAATGAAATATATTGAAACACAATTAGGTTTAATTTTGGCTTTAATTTTTTTTCATTTATATTAGTTATTTTAAATTTATGAATTTTTAATTTGATTTTGTTAATAAATTTATCTAGAATTTGTTTTAATTTAAATTTGATTTTGTTGATTGTTTTATATTTTACATTTTTAACAATAAATTTTTTAATATTTTATTTCTTTTTTGAGGTAAGGTTAATTATTATATGTTTAATTATTGTAAAATGAGGGACAGGTAACATACGATTATTAGCTGGTTATTATCTGATGTTTTATACAATATTTTTTTCATTTCCCTTACTGGTTTTTTTATTAATTATTATTTATTTGAATAATTTAGCGCTAATAAATTTAATAGAAATAATAGATTATAATTTAAATATTTTTCTATTTATTTATATATTAAGTTCATTTTTAGTGAAAATTCCTATATTTATATTACATGGATGATTATTAAAAGCTCATGTTGAAGCCCCTGTGTTTGGATCAATAATTTTAGCAGCTATTTTATTAAAATTAGGAACATATGGTTTATTGCGATTTATATATATTTTTTATTCTAATTTTTATTTTGTAAATTTGGTAATTTTAGTATTTAGATTAATTGGGGGGTTAATTGTTTCAATTTTATGTTTACGTCAAATTGATATAAAGATTTTGGTAGCTTATTCTTCAGTAATTCATATAAGAATTTTATTAAGATCTATAATAACTGAAATACTTTTAGGATTTGTAGGTAGTTATATTATTATAATTGCTCATGGATTATGTTCTTCGGGTTTATTTTATTCAGTAAATTTGTGTTATAAATCTTCAGGGAGATGGATTATATTTTTAAATAAGGGGATAATAGCGTTAATGCCTCCAATATCTATATTTTGATTTATATTTTGTACATCTAATATATCTGCTCCTGTTTCATTAAACTTAGTTGGTGAGGTATTTTTGTTAATAATTATTTATTTATGATTCAAATATTTGATTTATTTATTAATTTTTTATTGTTTTCTTAGATTTTGTTATTCATTATATTTATATATTTATGTTCAACATGGAAAAATAAATTTCATTTTAAAGATTTTTAATGCTAATATTTTAGATTATTATATTTTATTGATGCATTGAATTCCCCTAAATTTTATATTTTTAAATTTAATTATTTTTTCATATTAATTTTAAATATATTTTATTTAAATAGTTTAATTAAAATATTGACTTGTGGTGTCAATGATATATGTATTTATATTTTAAATTATCATAAAAATGTTTTTAATTAGTTTATTCATACTATTTTCTGGAATACTATATCTATTTTTAGGCCTATATTTATATACATCTAAATATGTAATTATTTTAGAATGGGATTTAATAAATTTGTTTTGTATAAAATTTAGAATAATTATTTATTTGGATTTTATTAGATTAATATTTATCGGAGTTGTTTCTATTATTTCCTCATGCGTAATAATTTACAGAATTGAATATATAAGGTCAGATAAAAGAATTTGTCGGTTTTTTTATTTATTAATTTTATTTATTCTATCAATATGTTTAATAATTTTAAGTCCCAGAGTTTTATCAATTTTATTAGGATGGGATGGGCTAGGTTTAATTTCTTTTGGTTTAATTATTTATTATCAAAGATATAGAGCTTTTAATTCTGGAGTTTTAACAATTGTATGTAATCGGGTTGGAGATATTGGATTTTTAATATTGATTGTTTCAAATTCCGCAAATGGGTCGTGAAATTTAATATTTTATGAAATAGATAGATTTATAATATTTTTCATATTTTTAAGCGCTTTAACTAAAAGAGCTCAAATACCCTTTTCTTTATGGTTACCTGCAGCTATAATAGCTCCAACCCCTATTTCTACTTTAGTTCATTCTTCAACCTTAGTTACTGCAGGGGTTTATTTATTAATCCATTATTACAGTTTAGTGTTTACAATAAATAATAACGTTATTTTATTTATCTCAATCTTTACTATATTTATGGCTAGTTCTATTGCTAATTTTGAATATGATTTAAAGAAAATTATTGCCCTATCAACTTTAAGTCAGTTAGGATTAATAATAAGAATTTTATCTGTAGAGTTAGTGGATTTAGCCTTCTTTCATTTAGTTATTCATGCTTTATTTAAATCAATAATATTTATATGTGCAAGAAGATTTATTCATAGATCTAATAATAACCAAGATATTCGAAATTTTAATTCTATGAGAATTTTAATACCTTTAAATGGTATAGTTCTATTAATTGGAAAATTAAGTCTATGCGGGTGTTTCTTTTTGTCAGGTTTTCTCTCTAAGGATATAATTATTGAATATTTCTTTATTAATAGAGATATTAGAATTACAATATTTTGTATATTTTATATATCTATGGTGTTTACACTAAGATACTCATTTCGTTTAGTTTTATGAATCTTTTATCCTTTTGAATTTAAAAATGTTACCTACAGAGTATATTATGAATCTTTATACATTAATTTATGTATTTCCTTTTTGTTTATTATAGTTATTTTTATGGGAATACTTATTTTTTATCTAATCTTTAAAGTTTACATTATCTTATTGAATTTTTATGATAAAATATTTATTTTATTTATTTATTTATTACGGATTTATTTTGGTTATTTATTATTTTATTATCCTAATAAACACCCCCAAAAATTTTTATTTAATAAATTTATCTTTTTCCTGAAAGGAATATATTTTTTATCATATTTTTATAAGATTAGGTATACTTTTTTACTTAAATCGATGTATAAAATTAATAATGAAATTGAAAAGGGTCTTTCCGAATCAATTTTGACATTTTGAATGAAAACATTTACAAATTACTTAGTAAAATTTATCAAGTGATTAATTATATATGACACTCTGATGTTTATCCTAAAGCCAAATAAAACTCAACACGAACAACAAACCGCTGATTATTTAATGATACTTATATTTTATATATATTTATCAATATTTATCCTCGTTTATTCATTATTTCTGTTGTTGTATTAAACTTACACCACTTACTGAACGAAAGAATATAATTTATTGTATTATTACTTATTATTGTATATTGCATTAACTGTAAATAATAGTCAGTTGGAAAGGCGTGCAGACATCTCTTCTAAAAATCGAAAATTAAAAACTTTTTAATAGGAACCAGATATTCAACGATGTTCTTTTAATTTCACTTTTCTTAAAACATCAATTTTGATGTATATATATTCAACTTATTCTTTTCAATATGTTTTAATACATTAATAGAGTTTTATTTATTTGCTTAGTATGTACTATTTCACAAGATTTAAGGTTTTACTGGTAGTATTTGAAGAGTACGTTTTGTTATGTTTTCTTATTAATATTATTCAAGATTATCTATTATTATTATTTCAAAATGTAATACTTTATTTTATAATGAATACAAAAATTATGTTTTTGTTATGTTTTATTTAAAATTAATTTCATTTTAGAAAGTGGGATGACATGACTATTGGCGAACCACCCATTATAATAAAAAAAGGGTAACGCGCCATGATAAATACCCCTAGGGTGGTGAGGAAATCTTTCACAATTACAATACAATATATCCTCTAACACGATTTTATAATTAACTGCATAATTGTTCCTTTCAATATCTAATTATGCTAATCTCTTTAGCCTGTTTCACCTGTTCACATAACCTATTTGGCTCCGTACCAATAATTTTGTCTATTCCACGTCTCTCTATTAACTTATACATACCTTTATGAATTTTTAAATTCTTCAGTTTGATTCAAAGATAGTTTTATCTTGTTTCACACTTATATTTTCTTGAAATCTCTGTAAATATTTCAAATATAATGCACCACAACACCAAACACTTTCCTAATTTTATTAAATCTAATACTATATATGAGTGCATTCCTTGAAATGTTCTTTCACGAATTACATCTCGTCATCATTGTGCTATAGTAAATAATATAGTAATTAATGATATAAATAGAATTCAATTAATTTTAAATTGAAAAATTATAATAGCTCTTATTAATAAATTTATTAAATTAATAGATAATATTATTGGTCAAGGCCTGGGTGTTACTAGATGAAATGGATGATTTTTCATTTGTTTTAGTGTTTATTTAAGATAAACAATTTTTTTTTAATTTAATGATTTTAATGATTAGATTCATTAAAGTATAGAAGTCTAAGAATGGAAATTACATACGATTGAATAAATAAAACTGAGATTTCTAGAATAAATAATATATTTTGAATAATGATTATAAATGGAATAATAATTAATCAGGAACTTTCTATTGACGATCCTAGTAAAGTTAAAAGTAAATATCCTGCTAATATATTAGCTGTTAGTCGAATTGATAATGCTCATGGACGAATAATGTTTCTGATTGTTTCAATTAATACTATAAAATTTATTAATATTAAAGGTGTATTTAGTGGTACTAAATGAATTAATATCTTTTCTGAATTTATAGTTCAACCGTAAAATATATATGTTAATCATATTGATATTGTTAATGATAAATTAATTGATAAGTGACTTGTAGGAGTGAAAGTATATGGTATTAATCCTATTAAATTATAAAGTATAATTATTATTAGTATTCTTAAGAAAATAATTATATTAAATATATATTTGTAACTAATTAGTAATTTAAATTCATTGTAAATTATTATTATAAGTTTAATTCATAATATATTTAAACGAGAGAGAATAAATCAATATATTATTGGTATCATTATTAATGGTAGTAATAAACTAATTCAATTTATTATAAGTATAATATATGTAGATGGGTCGAAAATTGATAATAGGTTTATCATATTCACTTTCATAAATTTTTATTCTTATTTTTTAATATTTTCTTTTTATTTTTATATGGAGAAAAATTAATAAATAAATAATGAAGATTAATGATTATAATGTAAATAATTCTTAATGTGAAAAATAGAAGAATTGATCATAATATTGGTTTTATCTGTGGTATAAAAAAATATTTAAATATTGGCCATTAGAAGTATATCGAATTTATACTATAATATGGTTTAAGAGACCAATTCTTTCATTTCAGACATCTAATGATTAAATTATTATTGTTAAATAAAATATAAATAAAAAATATTAAAAAATTAATAATTTTAAATTGACAATTTAATGTTATATGTTTAACTAATTTTTTATCTTAGGATTTTATAAAGTTATTATTCTAAGTAATCAATTTCCAAAATCATTTATTGATGTTGATTCTACTACGATAGGTATAAATCTATGATTTGTTCCACAAATTTCTGAACATTGGCCAAAAAATAATCCTGGTCGGTATGTAAATAATATTATTTGATTAAGTCGTCCTGGAGTTGCATCTATTTTTATTCCTAAGGATGGAATTGTTCATGAGTGAATTACATCAACAGATGTTGTAATTAAAGGAATTGGGGTTTTAAATGGAATAATAATTCGATTATCTACATCTAATAGTCGAAATAATCTTAAATTTGAATAATCATTGATTATAAAAGAATCATAATTTAAATAAAATTCTGGATATTCATATCTTCAATATCATTGATGACCAATAGCTTTAATTGTAAAATATGAGAATATCCATATTTCATCAACAAAATAAAGAGTTTTTAATGATGGAAATGCAATAATTATTAATACAATTATTGGAAAAATAGTTCAAATAATTTCAATTAAATTATTTTCTAATAAAAATCGATTTCTAAATTTTCTTAAAATGATATTTATTATTATAAATAATGTTATCGAAATAATTATTGATAATATTATATATAGTAATATTATAAAATACAACTAAATTATCAGCAAAAGGAGAGTTAGGATCTTGAAGTGAAAATATATTTCATGTAGCAATTCTTAATAAATGAAATATATCTTTATATATGAAGCTTAAATTCATCGCACTAATCTGCCATATTAAATTTAATTTTTAATTTATAAATTTTATAAGTTTAAAATTAAATTTTATTTTTTTTATTTTCTTTTTTAAAAATCAAAGGAATTTCATTAAATGAGTGTTCAAATGGGGGATAGTTTTGTAATCATTCGAGTGAATTTTGAAAATATTTAAGTAAAATTAATCGTTTTACTATAAATCTTTCTAATATAATAAAAATAAATATTATTATTCTATTAATTGAAATTAATGATCCTAGTGAAGGTAAAAAATTTCAACAGTAATACGCGTCAGGGTAATCTGAATATCGTCGTGGTATTCCTATTAATCCTAAAAAATGTTGAGGGAAGAATGTTATATTTACTCCAATAAATATAAAATAAAATTGAATTTTAAGAAATTTTTTGTTTAGTGTTAAGCCAGTAATTAAAGGATATCAGTGAAATAATCTTGCAATAATTCTAAATACTGCTCCTATTGAAAGTACATAATGAAAATGTCCTACAACATAGTATGTATCATGAAGTAAAATATGAATAGATGAATTTGATAATATAATTCCTGTTAATCCTCCTATTGTAAACAAAAAAATAAATCCCATAGATCATAAAGTTGTTGGATTTGCGTAAGCTTTTGATCCATGGAATGTTGCTAGTCATCTAAAAACTTTAATGCCAGTGGGAATGGCAGTAATTATAGTTGCTGATGTGAAATAAGCGCGAGTATCTACATCTATTCCAACAGTAAATATGTGATGTGCTCATGCAATAAATCCTAGAAAACCAATTCCTAGTATTGCGTATACTATTCCTATGTTTCCAAATGTTGCTTTTTTACCTCTTTCGTTTAAAATAATATGTGAGATTAGTCCAAATCCTGGAAGAATTAGAATATAAACTTTTGGATGTCCAAAGAATCAAAATAAGTGTTGGTATAAAATTGGGTCACCCCCTCCTATAGGGTAAAAAAAGAAGAATTTAAATTTCGATCTGATAAAAGTATTGTAATTGCTCCAGCAAGAACAGGTAGTGATAGTAAAAGTAAAATTGCTGTAATTATAACTGATCATGGGAATAAAGGTATTTGATCATATTGTAGCGAATAATTTATTATATTGAAAATTGTCACTAAAAAATTAATAGCCCCTATGATTGATGATACTCCGGCGATATGAAGGGAAAAAATTGTTAGATCGGTAGATGATGATGGGTGGTATATAAATGATGATAATGGAGGGTAAATTGTTCATCCTGTGCCTGATCCTGAATTTAAATAATTTCTTATTAATAATGAAAAAATTGAAGGAGGTAGTAATCAAAATCTTATATTGTTTATTCGTGGAAATGCCATATCTGGAGCTCCAATCATTAAGGGAACTAATCAGTTCCCAAAATCTCCAATTATGAATGGTATAACCATAAAAAAAATTATAACAAAAGCATGAGACGTTACAATTGAATTATAAATCTGATCATTTTTAATTCATGCCCCTGTCTTCTTAATTCTAATCGAATAATAAATCTTATTGATGAACCAATTATTCCTGATCATATAGCGAATATAAAATATAATATGCCAATATTTTTATGATTAGTGGAGTATAATCATTTTTTCATTCACGAAGAAATTAAGATTTATAAAATTAAATTTATATTTTTAATTTTGAAGATTAATAGTTTAAAATTAACTTAAAATCTTTAAATAAAGTATTAGAGTATTATGTCTGATAAAAGGAATAAATTGTAAATTTATTTATGAAAATAAAATTTTCTAATACTATTAATATAATTTCTATAATTTAAACAAAATATTAAATTGCAAATTTAAAAATAAAATATAATTTTTCAGAAATTAGATTTTAAAGTAAATGTATATGATTCTAAATATAATTACTATAATAGTTATAATTAATAAAATTCACATATCTATATATTTGTATTTTAAGAATATATTTGAGTAATTTTTATTGAATAAATTATTATTAATAAAATTTAAATAATTTCAAATTATTAATAGTCTTGATATTACAATAACGATAGATAGGATAAGATTAAAACCATTAAGTTTAATTACTAAGTTCTCTAACACTAATCATTTTAAAGAAAATACTCCTATTGGTGGAATAAATATATATGTTAGTAATAAATAAGAAAATGTAAGTTTTGATTTATTGTTAAAGATTATTATTTCTATTTTATTTTCTAATTTTATATCTATGATTAAATAGATTATATTATATGATAATACTGAATATATGATGAAGTAAAGAATAAAAATATACAAATTTAAATATATTAATGTTATTATTAATGAAGTTTGATAAATTGAAGAAAATGATATTATTAGTATTAAAGAATTTTTATTTAATATTAATAGAGGTGATACAATTAAATTTAGAGTAATTATAATTAATAATTCTTTTATCGGGATTGAATTTATTAAAAGAATAAAAGGAATTAATTTTATGAATGTTATTAATAAGAATGCATTTATGAAATTAATTGATTTAAATATAAAATTAAATCAAGCATTAAATGGAATAATCCCTAATTTTAATGAAGTTCCCATTATTATTAGGATTGATGAGTATACATTAAAATTATTAAATAAAATTCCCGTTAAAATTAGAGATCTTCTAATAAATGAAATAAAAAGATAAAGAACTCTAATTTTCATATTTTTTGAAATAGCTAATGATGATAAAAAAATTAAGTTAGTAATTTCTATAATTAGTCAAATGAAAAATATATTGTTTAATATGAGAGAAAATACTGATAAAAAGATAATTATTATAGATGAAAAATAAGAATAAAAATTTTTTATCATGATTAATTTTTTGTTAAATCTTTATATTTTAGTGTATGAGCATATAAATTTTTAAAGTTTATGGAATTAAAATTATTACTAAATTACTATTACACTAAATACAATCATTATTCTGCCATCCGCTGTATCGGTATCTATCATAAGATCGAAAAACTGCTTACTTGTTCTCAATTTTATGCTTCTCAAATGGATTTCTGCGGCCCTAATTGTCCGATCTGGTTGAGTAGCGTCTCTAACTGAAGCCTAGGTTGTGCGGAACGTAAATATAAACATTATTTTGCTTTCCATTGCATCTGAACCTATCCTATGATCGAAAAACTTCAAATTCATTCCGAATTTTGTGCTTCTGGAGTCAATTTCAGCGGCCCTACTTGTCCGATATGGCTGAGCAGCGGCTCAAACTGCAGCCTGGGTTGTGCGGAACGTAAGTATAAACATTACTTTGCCTTTTATTGCGTCCAAACCTGCCATAGAATGGAAAAACTGCTTATTTATTCTCAATCTTATGATTCTCATGTCGATTTCAGCGGCCCTAATTGTCCGATCTGTTTGAGCAGCGCCTCTAACGGAAGCCTAGGGTGTCAGGAACGTAAATATAACCCTTCTTTTGCTGTCCACTGCATCTGACCCTATCCTAGGATCGAAAAACTGCAAATTCATTCTGAATTTTTTGCTTCTGAAGTCGATTTCTGCGGCCCCAATTGTCCAATTTGGTTGTCCAGCGTCTGAAACTGAAGACTGGGTTGTGCGGTGTTAGGTTATCCATCTAGTCGACCTGTCATTTGTTTGGATTCTGTTATAATGATTTACTAGATTCGTTATTTATGGTTTTTAGCTTTGACAGCGTCTTCAAAGTTTATGCATTTCTTGGTACGTTATTATTTAATTTCACGGTTTACTATTATTTATATTTTAGTTAATTTAGTTGCATTGCTTCCAAAACTCTTCGCACCTCTTTAGATTACATTCACTAGTAAGGACTCTTATTGTACTAATATTGTTGTAATACAATATATCACGTTTATTGTTTTACAATCTCTCTATTTTTAATTAAGTGGAAATTATTATCTATATTTTAATTAGGTTAATATTTCTTTCCTGTTTCAGGTTTGCGTTCGCTTCTGTTAAATTATATTATATTTATCTTCCTGAGGGTTTTACTTTTAATTTGTTACCCATAGATGGTATGTATCTTATTCTTACAGTACAATAGATTATCATATTGTAGTGTTCTCTCTTTCAGTCTTTTGTGTTACTCTTTCATCGGCCTGTCTTTTATTCAGTACTTCTGGACAGAAACTTTGGAAAGCGTTCCATTTATTTTAGTCTGGGATAATTGCATCAATTATCTCATTAGGCTCTCATTGGATATTAATTTCTAGATTGTGCGTTAATTTTTGCCTTTGATCTTTCCATTTCTTACAGTAAAGCAGAGTGGGTTGCGCATCATCTTGTGTTTGACAGCTGTACCAGCAGTGATCCGTTTGGTATTCACCTATTTCTTTTTCGTATATTGGTTGAAGCAACCATGACCTGTAAGTATCTGTGTGGTATAAAAATTTACATACCCGTGCTTTCTTGTGACCCATTTCTCAATATCTCTAATCAGCCTTTTAGTCCAGATTCCTGTGTTAGATTCCTCTCATATATTTTGCCATTCTTTGATTGTATTCTCCTTAGTTAATTTGATTTCTTTTTCCAGGTCTTGTTCATATTTTCCTTTCCCTTGTGTAAGGCTAGATACGTAACTTTCTATTAATTTCTTATTGAATTATTCATCTGTGTATGCTTCTTCGTTATAACGAGGTTTGTGACACCTTAATTTATTATCGTTCCTTGTTACTCTGGCTAAATTTTTAATTTTACTATTTCTAGCATTATCCTTTTCTTTTATTTCATAAAGTTCTTTTCTTACTTTGATCTTTACCAAAATGGGTGGAAATCTTGCTAGTACACAGAAGGCGTTTAATGATTAATGATTAATTTAATTTTATTATAAGATTAATGATTTATTTTATTGATTGAAATAAATATTATTTTAGATAATTATGGACCTTATCTAACTTTACTAGTTACTTCCTTATTAACCTTTGATGTAAGTTTATTTCTTATTATCTATTAGGTTCTATCGTATAAATTACAAACTAATTTTCAATTTGTTGTTCGTTTGAAATCAAAATTCGACACCAACAAAATATTCTGCTATTTTGATATATATTTAATATATATTATCATTTTATTTTATTTTATTTTATTCAAAAAGTAGTTTAATTTAAATATTAATTTTGGAGATTAATGATAATTATCTATTTAATTTTTTTTTGAAAATAAAATTATTATGTATTTTGTATAATAAAATATTTTGTGGTTAATTAGTTAAAATTATTATATGATATTTTAAATTTACAAGATTTATGTTTTAGATTAAACTATTTAACTAAAATAATGATTTTATTTTATTGCTTATTCACTTATTTTAATTTTATTAAATTTTATGTTGATTTTCGTTTTTAAGAGTGATTTATTGATAATATTGATTAGTATACAATTTTTTGTAATTTCTATACTATCAATAATCTTTATGTTTGAAATTTATTCTAATGAATGAATTTTCATATATTTTATAGTATTTTCTGTGTGCGATAGAGTTATTGGTTTGAGAATTTTAGTTAATTGTACTTATTTTTATGGGAATCAAAGAATTTCAATATTAAATTTAACATGATAAAAGCTTTTTTAATAATTTTGATATTATTTTTTCTTTATAATTTAAATAAATTTTTAAAATTTACATTTTTATTTTGATGTTTATTAGATTTATATTATTATTCAATTTTAGAAATGAAATATATTGAAACACAATTAGGTTTAATTTTGGCTTTAATTTTTTTTCATTTATATTAGTTATTTTAAATTTATGAATTTTTAATTTGATTTTGTTAATAAATTTATCTAGAATTTGTTTTAATTTAAATTTGATTTTGTTGATTGTTTTATATTTTACATTTTTAACAATAAATTTTTTAATATTTTATTTCTTTTTTGAGGTAAGGTTAATTATTATATGTTTAATTATTGTAAAATGAGGGACAGGTAACATACGATTATTAGCTGGTTATTATCTGATGTTTTATACAATATTTTTTTCATTTCCCTTACTGGTTTTTTTATTAATTATTATTTATTTGAATAATTTAGCGCTAATAAATTTAATAGAAATAATAGATTATAATTTAAATATTTTTATATTTATTTATATATTAAGTTCATTTTTAGTGAAAATTCCTATATTTATATTACATGGATGATTATTAAAAGCTCATGTTGAAGCCCCTGTGTTTGGATCAATAATTTTAGCAGCTATTTTATTAAAATTAGGAACATATGGTTTATTGCGATTTATATATATTTTTTATTCTAATTTTTATTTTGTAAATTTGGTAATTTTAGTATTTAGATTAATTGGGGGGTTAATTGTTTCAATTTTATGTTTACGTCAAATTGATATAAAGATTTTGGTAGCTTATTCTTCAGTAATTCATATAAGAATTTTATTAAGATCTATAATAACTGAAATACTTTTAGGATTTGTAGGTAGTTATATTATTATAATTGCTCATGGATTATGTTCTTCGGGTTTATTTTATTCAGTAAATTTGTGTTATAAATCTTCAGGGAGACGGATTATATTTTTAAATAAGGGGATAATAGCGTTAATGCCTCCAATATCTATATTTTGATTTATATTTTGTACATCTAATATATCTGCTCCTGTTTCATTAAACTTAGTTGGTGAGGTATTTTTGTTAATAATTATTTATTTATGATTCAAATATTTGATTTATTTATTAATTTTTTATTGTTTTCTTAGATTTTGTTATTCATTATATTTATATATTTATGTTCAACATGGAAAAATAAATTTCTTTTTAAAGATTTTTAATGCTAATATTTTAGATTATTATATTTTATTGATGCATTGAATTCCCCTAAATTTTATATTTTTAAATTTAATTATTTTTTCATATTAATTTTAAATATATTTTATTTAAATAGTTTAATTAAAATATTGACTTGTGGTGTCAATGATATATGTATTTATATTTTAAATTATCATAAAAATGTTTTTAATTAGTTTATTCATACTATTTTCTGGAATACTATATCTATTTTTAGGCCTATATTTATATACATCTAAATATGTAATTATTTTAGAATGGGATTTAATAAATTTGTTTTGTATAAAATTTAGAATAATTATTTATTTGGATTTTATTAGATTAATATTTATCGGAGTTGTTTCTATTATTTCCTCATGCGTAATAATTTACAGAATTGAATATATAAGGTCAGATAAAAGAATTTGTCGGTTTTTTTATTTATTAATTTTATTTATTCTATCAATATGTTTAATAATTTTAAGTCCCAGAGTTTTATCAATTTTATTAGGATGGGATGGGCTAGGTTTAATTTCTTTTGGTTTAATTATTTATTATCAAAGATATAGAGCTTTTAATTCTGGAGTTTTAACAATTGTATGTAATCGGGTTGGAGATATTGGATTTTTAATATTGATTGTTTCAAATTCCGCAAATGGGTCGTGAAATTTAATATTTTATGAAATAGATAGATTTATAATATTTTTCATATTTTTAAGCGCTTTAACTAAAAGAGCTCAAATACCCTTTTCTTTATGGTTACCTGCAGCTATAATAGCTCCAACCCCTATTTCTACTTTAGTTCATTCTTCAACCTTAGTTACTGCAGGGGTTTATTTATTAATCCATTATTACAGTTTAGTGTTTACAATAAATAATAACGTTATTTTATTTATCTCAATCTTTACTATATTTATGGCTAGTTCTATTGCTAACTTTGAATATGATTTAAAGAAAATTATTGCCCTATCAACTTTAAGTCAGTTAGGATTAATAATAAGAATTTTATCTGTAGGGTTAGTGGATTTAGCCTTCTTTCATTTAGTTATTCATGCTTTATTTAAATCAATAATATTTATATGTGCAGGAAGATTTATTCATAGATCTAATAATACCCAAGATATTCGAAATTTTAATTCTATGAGAATTTTAATACCTTTAAATGGTATAGTTCTATTAATTGGAAAATTAAGTCTATGCGGGTGTTTCTTTTTGTCAGGTTTTCTCTCTAAGGATATAATTATTGAATATTTCTTTTTTAATAGAGATATTAGAATTACAATATTTTGTATATTTTATATATCTATGGTGTTTACACTAAGATACTCATTTCGTTTAGTTTTATGAATCTTTTATCCTTTTGAATTTAAAAATGTTACCTACAGAGTATATTATGAATCTTTATACATTAATTTATGTATTTCCTTTTTGTTTATTATAGTTATTTTTATGGAAATACTTATTTTTTATCTAATCTTTAAAGTTTACATTATCTTATTGAATTTTTATGATAAAATATTTATTTTATTTATTTATTTATTACGGATTTATTTTGGTTATTTATTATTTTATTATCCTAATAAACACCCCCAAAAATTTTTATTTAATAAATTTACCTTTTTCCTGAAAGGAATATATTTTTTATCATATTTTTATAAGATTAGGTATACTTTTTTACTTAAATCGATGTATAAAATTAATAATGAAATTGAAAAGGGTCTTTCCGAATCAATTTTGACATTTTGAATGAAAACATTTACAAATTACTTAGTAAAATTTATCAAGTGATTAATTATATATGACACTCTGATGTTTATCCTAAAGCCAAATAAAACTCAACACGAACAACAAACCGCTGATTATTTAATGATACTTATATTTTATATATATTTATCAATATTTATCCTCGTTTATTCATTATTTCTGTTGTTGTATTAAACTTACACCACTTACTGAACGAAAGAATATAATTTATTGTATTATTACTTATTATTGTATATTGCATTAACTGTAAATAATAGTCAGTTGGAAAGGCGTGCAGACATCTCTTCTAAAAATCGAAAATTAAAAACTTTTTAATAGGAACCAGATATTCAACGATGTTCTTTTAATTTCACTTTTCTTAAAACATCAATTTTGATGTATATATATTCAACTTATTCTTTTCAATATGTTTTAATACATTAATAGAGTTTTATTTATTTGCTTAGTATGTACTATTTCACAAGATTTAAGGTTTTACTGGTAGTATTTGAAGAGTACGTTTTGTTATGTTTTCTTATTAATATTATTCAAGATTATCTATTATTATTATTTCAAAATGTAATACTTTATTTTATAATGAATACAAAAATTATGTTTTTGTTATGTTTTATTTAAAATTAATTTCATTTTAGAAAGTGGGATGACATGACTATTGGCGAACCACCCATTATAATAAAAAAAGGGTAACGCGCCATGATAAATACCCCTAGGGTGGTGAGGAAATCTTTCACAATTACAATACAATATATCCTCTAACACGATTTTATAATTAACTGCATAATTGTTCCTTTCAATATCTAATTATGCTAATCTCTTTAGCCTGTTTCACCTGTTCACATAACCTATTTGGCTCCGTACCAATAATTTTGTCTATTCCACGTCTCTCTATTAACTTATACATACCTTTATGAATTTTTAAATTCTTCAGTTTGATTCAAAGATAGTTTTATCTTGTTTCACACTTATATTTTCTTGAAATCTCTGTAAATATTTCAAATATAATGCACCACAACACCAAACACTTTCCTAATTTTATTAAATCTAATACTATATATGAGTGCATTCCTTGAAATGTTCTTTCACGAATTACATCTCGTCATCATTGTGCTATAGTAAATAATATAGTAATTAATGATATAAATAGAATTCAATTAATTTTAAATTGAAAAATTATAATAGCTCTTGTTACGTACGGAGAATATTTTCCGTCTACTCTCCCAAATATTCAAGTCTCTGCCTGTTAAGAGAAAACGCCCTAGCACTCTCGTTTTTGTCGTTATCTTAATGTAAACGCGACTCCGAGCAGCTGGGTAGCAACCACGACGCTGTACCAACCGTGAGAAATTTCCTTATATGGAAATTTCTAACGAACCCCCACTCATTTTTCGGCCTATATAAACTCAGAGATTTTAGCCCTAACGGGTTCAGAACAGTACCGTCACGTTGATAGTTAAGTTCGTCAGAGTTGGTTGCTATCCAGTTAGATCGGGCTAAAGTTCCCTTTCGAGTCTACAGTTAACCTCATAGAATCCGCGAGTCGGCATAAATTCTATCTGGCAATTCCTACGACCACTCTGTAAGTCCCCGCATCGCCAGTGCGTTAACACCGTGCATTAAAATCATACACTTTACGCGACAACACTACACTGTACACTTGTACGTAAAGACTGATTTAGAATATATTCAAGTATTCATTGTAATTTTGCGTAGATTGCTTACAAACCTATAACTACCTTAAGCGATCCCATTCGAAGTTGACAGATCCACCACGATACAGCTTAACCGCTCAAGTTGTATCAATTAATAATTTAAAAAGTTACGAGGCTCACTAACATCTCCTGCGGCTCACTGATCTTACATCAGTTTCGTCCGCTTACCCTTACTTCCAAAGAAACTGCATTCAACCTAGTGGCTCCTCGATTTATTCGAGTTCGTCCACGAAAGCTAACCTATCCTGTAGCTAACTGATTTTTACATCAGTTTCGTCTACTTCCTACAGCTACCTGATACCAGGTTCGTCTGTACATTATCCAACTTCCTTACAGCACCCTGATTTCGCATCAGGCTCGTCTGTTCGAATTCGCCAACCTCCTTAACAGCACCTCAATTTAATTTGAGTTCGTCTGTAAAACTGATCCTAGTGACTCCCTGATTTCGCATCAGGTACGTTCACAAACTCACTCTCCTGCGGCTCACTGATCATCGATCAGTTTCGTCCGCAAGCACACCTATCCTCAGAGGCTACCTGATTTTACATCAGGTCCGTCCTCGTCTACAATAATCCTAACGGCTCACTGATCTCGCATCAGTTTCGTCCGTGTACCAATCAACACATCAACCACTATATTCTTTGGAATTATACCTATCTTCGACGGTCTCTCGCGCTGCTCGCCTCCCGTCTCGTAACAAATTGGTGACAGCGGTGGGATCTGTCAACAGGTTCCGGATCGCTGGTCAAATTTGGGTTTGATTTAAATTTTACTCTTAGCAGAGTATAGACAATATACTAGTTTTCGCTAGTTAAGTCAGTTATTTATAATAAAAATGACGAATACAGACGACATTACGAATTTGACAGTTTCAATTGCTAATTCGATGTCACTTCTGACGCAAAGGACGTGTATACAAAACGTTACTGCGACAATACCGATATTCGACGGAGAAAATCCGCCGTTATCGCGTTTTGCACAAAGTGTAGAGGACGGGTTAACTTTGATTCCTGAAGGTACTGAAACTGAATTCCTCAGGATTATTTTAACTAAACTTACTGGCCCTGCACGTAGGTGTACGTTAGAACATAAATTTGATAATATAAAGTCACTGTTAAAACATTTGAAGAAACGCTTTGCACCAGGAAAAAGTCTATCGTATTTTCAAGCGGAAATCGCAAGTTTGCGACAGTATGTCGATAGAACGGGTCATCTTGTTTATTGTACTCGTGGAGCTATAAGGGAAAAATATAAGGACAACGCGGAAGAGTTTGTCAAAGAAATGGAAAAGGACGTGTTAGAAAACTTCATTGAAGGTTTACCGGATCGTATTTCGTGGAAGATATCTGCTCATATTCGGGATATTCAAAATCTTGAAGAGGCTTACGACGCTGTGTTGCAAATAGATAGGAAACTAAAGAATAGGCGACAAGTGTTTCGGTACGAATCACCCTCAAGGTGGTCTCGTAGAGATCGCTACTCCGAAGATTTTCGTTATCGTGACCGTGAAGTGGCATATCCACATTCTCCAAGCAGATACGACCGTTTTAGGGGAAGACACAGGAGCACATCTGGATCTGAAGAGGAACCAGAACGTAAACCAAACACTACCGCTTTGACTTTACGAAATAAGAGTCACTCGAACTCCCCGTCTAGACGTTCTGTCTCTCCAAAAACAGACGACAGACATAAACATTACTCTATCTTAAAACACTCTGACAAAAATCGTAAATCAGGTCTATACTGTTGGCATTGCGAGAATAAAGGACACGATAGTAATTCTTGTAGTAAAAATCCACGTAGTTCAAGATATCAGAAAAATTCGCGAGATTCATCAGTTGAATCAACCGGGTCTTTAAACTTCGATCGTGCTCAACGTACAGGCGACGCGATGAGCAGAAACGACAAAGATCGCCGGAAAACAGTTCACTTTCAAGAAGACTCCTCATCAAGGAAACACCAGCACCACGTATCAAAATTAAAGTCCCGGAATTGGAATCAGGAACGGGAGAATTTTTAATTGATGGTGGCGCATCCATTAATTTGGTAGTTCTCAACGTTTTAGGAGAAAAGGCAGCAATAGTTTCTAGAGAAGAAATTGAAATTACTGGAATTAACACAACACCTATTCATACATTAGGAACTACTATTCTTCGTATCAATGAAATCCCTGCATTTTTCTATGTAGTCAAGGATCTTGCAATAGAAGCAGATGGTCTCATTGGAAGTCCGTTTCTTTTACAAGAAGGAGTAGAGATTTCGTATTATCATAAAACATTGGTTACAAAAAGTCAACCTGTCAGACCAATTCGTTTTTCTAATCTTTCGGAAATGGAAGAGATTTCCAACCCTTCTAAAACGAAATATCGTATCCCAGCAAGGACAAAACAACAAATAGGCATTCAAATAGCTAATCCCAAAATTAAAGAGGGTTATCTACCTCGTATTAAAACACCAGAAAATGTTTTTATTGGTGAGGCTGCAGTTTGTAATCACGAAGGTACATGTTACGTTTTAGCCACAAATGCTAGAGAAGAAGAAATAGAAATAGAAATAGAACCTCAAGATATTCACCCTTACGAAATCATGGATAGTTCGGATGAAGATCCAGTAGAGTCATATCAGGAGAAACCAATTAATGGAAGAGATAGAACTCATCATATTTGGAAAAGTTTAAAAAATGATCATCTTAATTCCGAGGAACAGAAACATGTTAGAGAAATTATTGAAGAATTTTCGGATCGATTTTATGTGCCAGGAGATAAACTTAACAAAGTTCCAGATTTCCATCATTCAATACATCTAAAAGATGAAATTCCGATTAACACTAGACAGTATCGGTATCCGCCCATACATCAAAAGGAAATTCAGCAGCAGGTTGAAGCTCTTCTTTCACAAGGAATCATCAAACCTTCTACATCACCTTATAATTCACCTCTATGGATTGTACCTAAAAAATCTGACGCCGATGGCAATAAAAGGTGGCGAATGGTCATCGATTACCGAGCACTGAATGAAAAAACGATCAGTGACAAGTATCCACTTCCACAAATTACAGAAATTTTAGACAAACTGGGTGGCGCAAAATATTTTTCTGTCTTCGATTTAGCGAATGGATTTCATCAGATAGGAATGAATCCGAAGGATCAAGCAAAAACTGCTTTTACCACTCCATACGGACATTACGAATTTACTCGTATGCCTTTTGGTTTAACAAACGCACCGCCTACATTTCAACGACTCACGAACTTAGTTTTAGCCGGTTTACAAGGAGTTGAACTGTTTGTCTATCTCGATGATATAGTCATATTTTCCTCGTCACTTCAAGAGCACGATATTAAAGTTAGAAAATTTTTGAATCGTCTTAGAAAATTTGGACTGACATTACAAACTAATAAATGCCAATTCCTTCGAAAAGAAGTTGCGTACCTTGGACACATTGTATCTTCTGATGGAGTAAAACCGGATCCAAAGAAATTGCAAGCTGTAAAAAATTTTCCAGTACCAAAAACGCAAAGGAACATTCAACAATTTTTAGGATTAACAGGATATTATCGCCGTTTTATACAGGATTACTCATTAAAGACTAAACCTTTGATACAATTACTAGGAAAAGGGATTCGATTCAAATGGACTGAAGAACAACAACGAAGTTTTGAACAGTTACGTGATGAACTCAGTCAACAACCCATACTACAATATCCTGATTTTAGTAAACCATTTATTATTACCGCAGACGCATCTGAACATGCTATTGGAGCAGTACTCAGTCAAGGAGAAATAGGAAACGATCTACCGATTGCCTATGCATCCCGTAGTTTAAACAAAGCTGAAAGAAATTATTCGGCCACAGAAAAGGAATGTTTGGCAATGGTATATGCTGTAAAGTATTTTAGACCTTATGTCTATGGAACGAAATTCACTTTGGTAACAGATCACCGACCATTAGTTTGGTTACATTCTGTTAAGGACCCTACTTCTAGGCTCATGAAGTGGAAACTCAGACTCTTGGAGTATGAATATCAAGTTGTACATAAATCTGGAAAAACGAACAAGAACGCAGACGCACTGTCGCGCAATCCTTCAACAGTTTGCTTGCCACTTATCCCACGAGATCGTAGGGATCCCGATTTCAAAGCTCAACTACCGAAAGCAAACGCCAACCTCGATTCAATAGGACACCGCATACAACAGTTACGACGAGATAGGGACAGAAGACCTAAATACCAGGACACAAGTAGTTCAGAAGAAATAGCAGAACCTGCACGTGGGAAAGTTAAACACTCACCGATAATAAATAGAAACAGGACTCTACCCACTTTATCTCGTGAAGTATTGGAACCAGAAAACACTTTAGACACTCTGATTGACTTTTTACCAGCAGCAAATTCCACACAAATCTCTTGTCCAATTGAGGAAAATACTTTAGTGGAAAATTTGATCTCCTTTGAAGAACCGCTAGGAATTAGTAATACAGAGAATACAGTTATTGAAAATCCACAGCAAGATTTATTTAGTACATCAGAAACATTATCTCAAAATACAAATAGCATTTTACAACCTACCATAAATCCACCACCTGTAAGGGTCACAAACAAAACAGGTGTAAGCTCACCGCCTGAGTACAGGTCAACCGTACCCGGAGTTTTGGACCGCACAGTCGATCCTTACCCATCTCCTATTACTGATCACGCGTCAACCGATGACCTGGAAGAGGTTCAGCAAAAAGACACGCATCGAATTAATATTTCACCAAACACTCTTACCACTGAAGAAGGACATTATGTACATTTTATATCCGCCGATTGCAATTTAGTAACTTCCGTTGGAAAACTACTAGTCGACACCGAATTAATAAACAAATCAAATCTTTTGGAAATACAACCGAAGAAGGGACACGTAATAACCACGGATAATGGATTGTTTAAGATCTTCAGTATAGTTATCTGCGACAAATTTTATGATAATATTGTAAAGGAGGATATACGCTCTGGTTTACAAAACTTCAAACGTATTTTGGAACAGAATCAAATTAAGTCATTCCGGATATCTGCAATTGGAGATTTGCACAAGCTATCTGCCAAAGAACTTTACAAAATTTTAGAAGAAGTTTTTATAGGAACAATTCAGCAAATTACCATATGTAATTGTACTATCATAACACCTTCTGCGGAAGACAGACAAGATATAATCCGTGAAGCTCACGATAGTTTAATTGGAGGACATAAAGGAGTGACAAAAACGTATAAACGCATCCGATCAAAATATCAATGGGCAGAAATGCGCAACGATATTCAAGAATATATTCGAAGATGTCAAAGTTGTCAAGAACAGAAGCTCGTTCGAGCAAGAACCCGCCAACCTATGCTGATTACTGACACACCTGTGGAAGCATTCGATAAAATAGCCTTGGATACGGTAGGACCATTACCAAGTACACCCAGCGGAAACAAATATATATTGACAATGCAAGATAATTTGACAAAGTACTGCGTGGCCGTAGCTATACCGAATATTAGAGCTACTACCATAGCAGATGCTTTTGCAAGACATTTTATTGCAATTTATGGCACACCCCGTGCAATATTAACCGATAGGGGAACCAGTTTTATCGGAAACCTTATGAATAATTTGTCAGAAATATTTAAAATCAAACAAATTACAACTTCTGGATACAGACCCCAAACTAACGGATCATTGGAACGAAGCCACATTGTACTCACCGAATATCTGAAACACTACATGGATAATTATGAAGATTGGGATCTACTGATACCATTCGCCATGTTTTCCTACAATACTTCTGTTCATGAAGCTACAAATTTTACTCCATACGAATTAATCTTTGGAAGACCTGCTCGAGAACCAAGTTCATTTCCCACTGGCGAAAAATTAAAATCATATGGAGATTATTTAATAGAATTGATCACTCACATTACACAAATCCGCAATATAGCTACTGATAATTTAAACAAAGCAAAAGTACGTTCAAAAGGATATTACGATAGATATTCTAAACCAGTAGAATGTAACGTAGGTGATTCTGTTTATGTACTTAAGGAACCAAGGATTAATAAGTTCGACCCTCATTACGTTGGACCATACAAAATATTAGACGTGACAGATCTAAACAATGTGGTACTACAAACACACAACCAAATCATCACGAAACATCAAGATAAATTAAAACACGCTTATTTACCATCCACAGCCGAGCAGTAAACTGAGGACAACCATGATTCCCGTAATTTTGCTTTTGTTACATCTGGCTATGGGACAAAACCTTTACAACGGCAACCTGGAAATTACACCATTAGAAAAAGAGACCGGATTATTTTACGAAAAATTGCAGTCAATAAGAATTTTCCAATCCCAATGGCGTTTTGTTACATCATTGGATGTTAATAAATATTTTAAGCAAGTACCACCGGTAAAGGATTGCATCATTGCATTAAATCAACTTTGCGAGGAACATCAATCTACCAATTGTCTCAGCAAGTAATTGGGACCCCGACTCATCAAGAAGGCAGAAAACACTGAACAATATAGCGATTTAATAAAAACAGCAATAGGATATCGAAATACACGATCTCCACGCAGTGTACCTTTTGGTATCATCGGCACTCTTAGTAAATCATTATTTGGAACTTTATCTCAAGAAGATGCGGAATACTATAACCAAGAGCTTGATAAAATAAATAATAATCAACAGGAGATGGCAGAAGTCATAGCCAAACAAACACATATAATAAAAGAAGAATTTACTACAGTACATACAGGACTGGAAAATTTAACTCAAACCACTGCTCAGATTGTAAAGACGGTAGTAGAATACTCACGAGAATTACAAGAAACACAATCAGATATAGACAGATTACGTTTCGAAGCATCAATCAGAGATTCAGTAATCGAGATTGAAAGAGGACTCAATGACTATAGTGCTGATCTAATGTTATTAGTAGATTCAATACTATTAGCCAAACAAGGAGTTCTTCACCCAACGATTCTTTCACCTGTTACGTTCCGAACAGGAAATTTTTCGGATTTTTGACTTTCGGCCATTACGTCGGCCGGGGTGTGTCACGACAATGCTTTGTCATTATGGAATTTCCTAGTCTGGCACATTCTGGCCTTTGACGTTCAAAATTCTAAATTATAATTGTTGTGATTGTATTATACGCTCTCCTTGGAATCGTCGTCGAAAGTCGGCGACGCGAGTGTGTGTGAATTTGTGAGAGTTGTGAGGATGTATGTGTGCGTGTGTGTGTTCTTCTGAAGCCTCGAGAAGGTGAGCATGAACACCTTAGCCGTAACAACTATCGTTACATTACGATGTTTGGAATTGCGGGTTCTCATGCGCTTGAATGAGTGTGCACCGAGAGTGTGGTCAACACCTTCTGTCGCAAGTCAAGCATCTTGTTGTCCGTGATGCCTGTTGGAGCTAATTGCAAATTGTTCATAGGGTTCCAATGCACCTGTATCTTGCATGAATTGGGACGGTTGCGAGTAATCGCGGAAAACTTTGTAATGAGACGGCGTGTCAAGAATTTGGAATGAGAACCTTTCGCGTTTGGTTTTGGAATTCGCACAAAAACTGTATACAGCGCGCGACACGACGCGACGCGCGAGCGACGATACCACGCGACGAAAACGCCGAGCGTTTCCCGCGAAAGTGTGAAAAACTTGTGTAAATTATTACAACAAATTTAATAATTATTGACCGTCGTTAATTGTAAGGAGTAATAGAGGATGTTGTTCATGTGTAGCATTGCGCAAAATATTGAGCAACCTGTGAATTGTGAAGAAAACCGGAAATAGAGCACACGCGATATATCGAAATGCGAGTTGACAAATCGCGCGACGGCTCCCGCACGCTGCCTCACCTGATTCGTCAGGACCTCTCACGGATACGGCAGAAGATCACTGTATTGGTGATCCTCGAAGGATCCTGCCTATCCTGATTTCCGTGATCGATCACTCTTCGTCGACAAGTCGCGAGGTGCGTGACGGGAGACCGTGGGTTTAATTATATTCTATTTCTTTCTTTCCTTCTATCTTTTTGTTCTTTTCTCAATTATTAATTGTTTCGAGCGTAGATTCACGGGAGTGAATGGACTCAATCGCCCACGTAAAATTCGGCAATTCGTTCAGAAAACCATAGTTCGATATAAAATTCAATTCTCTAACCATTCCGCGTGTGCTCTCTTTTTCTTTACAGTATTATCATCATTCATAGCTACATTGTATCGTACTGCATCTTACAACCGAACTGGCACACCTTAAGGATTTGACTTGGCTTATTATTGGATTTGTTATTTGGAAAAGGATTGATTACGTTGATTTCTTCAACTGCGTGAGTCTTTTGAATATTGTCTGATTTTGATATATATATATATATATATATATATATATATATATATATATATATATATATATATATAATTGTCTGGAATTGTTTCATATTCTTTGTGTATTGATTATATATATTAATTTCTCATTGTTGTACATGAATTATCGCCTTTTGTTTCGCCACGTGGTTTGAGGGACATCGATATCGCCAGTCGATATCGTGGATTTACCTTGGTGTCCTTACGGCCACCTTGGCGCGGGATAGTCCACGTGCACAGCACGGTTTAATATCTCGGTTGCGATCACATATGTGAATATTTCCTTTTCTTTCTTTTATACGATGCGTGCATTTATTAACGTCATATAATTGTAATTAATATCTTATTATATTATATAATACTTATTATAATTATTTTACGGTTGTGTGCTCATTCACCGTGGTGCATTTCAATTCTTTCCTCTTCAATTTTCTTTGTTTATGCATACGACTATCTATTGTTAATCTTGTTGTTAATTCAACAACAACTTGTTACAATCTCAGAGACTATAATATATTTATTTTTTTTTCCTTTTGTCTTCATATATACTTTGTGCTGATTACTTCACCTTTCCAAATGCAGTATTAGCATAAGCCTCCACCTCTCGGGAAAATCGATCACGCATAGCGGGGCCCGTATGGGACTAGATGGTTTCCTAACCCATTTACCTTTATCCTCCTTGGATATTTCATTAATAGAAGTTTAGATATACTCGCGCATCGTGGCCGAGCTTCCTTTTCACAGCCGCTCTGTTATCGCGACCACACTACCATTTCGCACTGTCTCGGCACATTTAATTCACAGACAGAGTAGTGGCTCGGACTAGACGTTAGAACGCATAGAAGTATATTTTCTCTATAAAAATACCTCCCATGACTGACCTGTGGGGTGATTGTTTATGTGACGGACGGAGTTACGAATTCTGTTCGTAAGAGAAGCGATACGAACGAACGGAGTTACGGACTAAGCCCGTAACACACCACAACGATTATTCAATGCAGCTCAAAAAATTAAGCAATCGCAGCCCTACGAATTTCCATTAACCGAAGAAGAATTACTCACCGAACAAATTGAGAAAATAACAAAATTGAACGTAGGCTTTACGAAAGGAAGGATACTATTTGAACTCACAGTACCCTTACTCGATCAAGAAACCTATCATCTTTATAAAATTTATTCCAGTCCGTCAATACAAATAGTTGAAACAAAACATATTGTTTCATATATTAAACCACATATGGAATACATTGCAGTATCCACGGATGAACAAAGATATTTTTCACCAACCGAACAATACCTAACTACTTGCCATTTACATCACGAACAACTCATATGTCCACCTACTTTACCGCTATACCTGATAGATAAACATTCAACTTGTGAATCTACACTACTGCTAAATCCTACATCAATCAAATGGAACACCTGTGATATTAAAATAACCAACCATATTAAACCATATTGGCAAACTTTAAAAGTACCATTCACTTGGCTTTATTTCTTACCTGAACAAGGAAAAGCTAAAATAGTTTGCAAGGGAAAGAAACCTGAAATACGAAACATTTCAAAATCTGGGATTTTAAAATTGAAACCTGGATGCCGAGCGAGAATAAATTCGGTACAACTTAAACCTTTTGAATCAATCGAGACGTCAGAGAATATTACATACTACTCATCAACATCCTATAATCTATCGGAAATTGTACCGCAATTTACTGAACATCATTTGGAAATATTGAAATTAACACCTAACGAAACCACTTTACACTGGGATAAACTACCGACATCTCTATCACTCACTGAATTAGAAGAACAAGCAAGGAAATTAGCATCGCACCGATCCACCATTCGACATTTACAAATAACAAATTTTTCTTCCATATCAATCATTACTTTAATAATAATTGTATTAGGAGTTATACTAGCCATCAAGTTTAGATTCTATAGAATTCTAACGAAGAGAAGTTCTGATTCATCTCAAGGAAAGGAAATCGAGGAAATAGCAATAGAATTACCTCAACCACAAGTAAATCAGATAGAACCTGCGAACCCAAAACCAAGTGCAACAATCTTCTAAGGGGTGAAGACACCCTCACAGCATCCCTCCACCAAAACACATGGTCGGAGTGGGGAGCGTTAAGGACTTGAGTCCTATAAAAGTGGGACCTTGGGACCTTTCAGCATCATAGACATTCAGTTCCATGTCGAAACACGCAGCTACGCAAACGTCATTAGAAGAAGGCACCCGTACCATTTCTGTACAAACGAGACTACGAGGACGCTGGGAAAACCCGATACGTGTAGGAACGGTAATAATACCTACTCCATACCAACGTGTCATCAGTGGACCTGTGGTCAAGGGACGCAGTACCCTCACACGGCGCACCAGGGTGTCTACTTCAGCTACACAAACGGCAATATCAACTACACCGATAGTACAGAAATCAGAGAAACCTACTTCGGACTTCTGGGGCATCATACAGCTGACGGACGACAACATCAAGAATTGGATACCAGGCGAAGATACCCATAAATGAACAAAATGACAACACATATGAACCAGCAGAGGCTCCGTTGTTTCGTGGTAAATGCAGAGGGACCGACTACTGTGTGGGTTCAGTTCTGCGACGATCTAGAGGAAATTAGGACCTTGCGCCGCCAGCTCAACCACCATATGGATCAGAGGAGGGATCTCCTACGCATACAGGTCAACGGCATACAACCAGGACGGCTCCTCGCTGTTCACCACAGGGGCCTATGGCGCCGAGGAATAGTGAAGGAAAGACGAGACCTGGAATGCACAATATTCCTAGGGGACACTGCCGAAACAGTCACACGGCCATTGGACCAAGTGTGGTTGTTACCGCCTCGGTTTCGTGATCTGCCTTGGCAGGCGACAAAAGTGCAATTGAGGGGTGTCAACCCAACCAACAGTCGACCACCTGCAACGATGACCCGCATCGCAAAGGAGGTGTTGGAGAGACGGATGGGGTGGCTGGAATGCAGGACCTTGGGAAGGGATGGCATCATCTCGGACCTACTGCTGGACCGTCTACCCGGACAACCCCTTCTGGACGTGGCGGACCATTGGCTGCAGGTGGGCTACGTAGAGCCTTCCGAATAAGAACAATTCGACGAACTAATAGATAAGTACACTAACCCACATTACTCAACACTCGACACCCTACACATAGATCCACTTAAATTCAGTTATTCCCTGTTAGGACGTTTTCTCTTAATAGGTGAAAGCACCGCGAAAATCGCGATGTTTCATCTAAGGGGGGAGATGTTACGTACGGAGAATATTTTCCGTCTACTCTCCCAAATATTCAAGTCTCTGCCTGTTAAGAGAAAACGCCCTAGCACTCTCGTTTTTGTCGTTATCTTAATGTAAACGCGACTCCGAGCAGCTGGGTAGCAACCACGACGCTGTACCAACCGTGAGAAATTTCCTTATATGGAAATTTCTAACGAACCCCCACTCATTTTTCGGCCTATATAAACTCAGAGATTTTAGCCCTAACGGGTTCAGAACAGTACCGTCACGTTGATAGTTAAGTTCGTCAGAGTTGGTTGCTATCCAGTTAGATCGGGCTAAAGTTCCCTTTCGAGTCTACAGTTAACCTCATAGAATCCGCGAGTCGGCATAAATTCTATCTGGCAATTCCTACGACCACTCTGTAAGTCCCCGCATCGCCAGTGCGTTAACACCGTGCATTAAAATCATACACTTTACGCGACAACACTACACTGTACACTTGTACGTAAAGACTGATTTAGAATATATTCAAGTATTCATTGTAATTTTGCGTAGATTGCTTACAAACCTATAACTACCTTAAGCGATCCCATTCGAAGTTGACAGATCCACCACGATACAGCTTAACCGCTCAAGTTGTATCAATTAATAATTTAAAAAGTTACGAGGCTCACTAACATCTCCTGCGGCTCACTGATCTTACATCAGTTTCGTCCGCTTACCCTTACTTCCAAAGAAACTGCATTCAACCTAGTGGCTCCTCGATTTATTCGAGTTCGTCCACGAAAGCTAACCTATCCTGTAGCTAACTGATTTTTACATCAGTTTCGTCTACTTCCTACAGCTACCTGATACCAGGTTCGTCTGTACATTATCCAACTTCCTTACAGCACCCTGATTTCGCATCAGGCTCGTCTGTTCGAATTCGCCAACCTCCTTAACAGCACCTCAATTTAATTTGAGTTCGTCTGTAAAACTGATCCTAGTGACTCCCTGATTTCGCATCAGGTACGTTCACAAACTCACTCTCCTGCGGCTCACTGATCATCGATCAGTTTCGTCCGCAAGCACACCTATCCTCAGAGGCTACCTGATTTTACATCAGGTCCGTCCTCGTCTACAATAATCCTAACGGCTCACTGATCTCGCATCAGTTTCGTCCGTGTACCAATCAACACATCAACCACTATATTCTTTGGAATTATACCTATCTTCGACGGTCTCTCGCGCTGCTCGCCTCCCGTCTCGTAACAAATTGGTGACAGCGGTGGGATCTGTCAACAGGTTCCGGATCGCTGGTCAAATTTGGGTTTGATTTAAATTTTACTCTTAGCAGAGTATAGACAATATACTAGTTTTCGCTAGTTAAGTCAGTTATTTATAATAAAAATGACGAATACAGACGACATTACGAATTTGACAGTTTCAATTGCTAATTCGATGTCACTTCTGACGCAAAGGACGTGTATACAAAACGTTACTGCGACAATACCGATATTCGACGGAGAAAATCCGCCGTTATCGCGTTTTGCACAAAGTGTAGAGGACGGGTTAACTTTGATTCCTGAAGGTACTGAAACTGAATTCCTCAGGATTATTTTAACTAAACTTACTGGCCCTGCACGTAGGTGTACGTTAGAACATAAATTTGATAATATAAAGTCACTGTTAAAACATTTGAAGAAACGCTTTGCACCAGGAAAAAGTCTATCGTATTTTCAAGCGGAAATCGCAAGTATTCTTAAGAAAATAATTATATTAAATATATATTTGTAACTAATAAGTAATTTAAATTCATTGTAAATTATTATTATAAGTTTAATTCATAATATATTTAAACGAGAGAGAATAAATCAATATATTATTGGTATCATTATTAATGGTAGTAATAAACTAATTCAATTTATTATAAGTATAATATATGTAGATGGGTCGAAAATTGATAATAGGTTTATCATATTCACTTTCATAAATTTTTATTCTTATTTTTTAATATTTTCTTTTTATTTTTATATGGAGAAAAATTAATAAATAAATAATGAAGATTAATGATTATAATGTAAATAATTCTTAATGTGAAAGATAGAAGAATTGATCATAATATTGGTTTTATCTGTGGTATAAAAAAATATTTAAATATTGGCCATTAGAAGTATACCGAATTTATACTATAATATGGTTTAAGAGACCAATTCTTTCATTTCAGACATCTAATGATTAAATTATTATTGTTAAATAAAATATAAATAAAAAATATTAAAAAATTAATAATTTTAAATTGACAATTTAATGTTATATGTTTAACTAATTTTTTATCTTAGGATTTTATAAAGTTATTATTCTAAGTAATCAATTTCCAAAATCATTTATTGATGTTGATTCTACTACGATAGGTATAAATCTATGATTTGTTCCACAAATTTCTGAACATTGGCCAAAAAATAATCCTGGTCGGTATGTAAATAATATTATTTGATTAAGTCGTCCTGGAGTTGCATCTATTTTTATTCCTAAGGATGGAATTGTTCATGAGTGAATTACATCAACAGATGTTGTAATTAAAGGAATTGGGGTTTTAAATGGAATAATAATTCGATTATCTACATCTAATAGTCGAAATAATCTTAAATTTGAATAATCATTGATTATAAAAGAATCATAATTTAAATAAAATTCTGGATATTCATATCTTCAATATCATTGATGACCAATAGCTTTAATTGTAAAATATGAGAATGTCCATATTTCATCAACAAAATAAAGAGTTTTTAATGATGGAAATGCAATAATTATTAATACAATTATTGGAAAAATAGTTCAAATAATTTCAATTAAATTATTTTCTAATAAAAATCGATTTCTAAATTTTCTTAAAATGATATTTATTATTATAAATAATGTTATCGAAATAATTATTGATAATATTATATATAGTAATATTATAAAATACAACTAAATTATCAGCAAAAGGAGAGTTAGGATCTTGAAGTGAAAATATATTTCATGTAGCAATTCTTAATAAATGAAATATATCTTTATATATGAAGCTTAAATTCATCGCACTAATCTGCCATATTAAATTTAATTTTTAATTTATAAATTTTATAAGTTTAAAATTAAATTTTATTTTTTTTATTTTCTTTTTTAAAAATCAAAGGAATTTCATTAAATGAGTGTTCAAATGGGGGATAGTTTTGTAATCATTCGAGTGAATTTTGAAAATATTTAAGTAAAATTAATCGTTTTACTATAAATCTTTCTAATATAATAAAAATAAATATTATTATTCTATTAATTGAAATTAATGATCCTAGTGAAGGTAAAAAATTTCAACAGTAATACGCGTCAGGGTAATCTGAATATCGTCGTGGTATTCCTATTAATCCTAAAAAATGTTGAGGGAAGAATGTTATATTTACTCCAATAAATATAAAATAAAATTGAATTTTAAGAAATTTTTTGTTTAGTGTTAAGCCAGTAATTAAAGGATATCAGTGAAATAATCTTGCAATAATTCTAAATACTGCTCCTATTGAAAGTACATAATGAAAATGTCCTACAACATAGTATGTATCATGAAGTAAAATATGAATAGATGAATTTGATAATATAATTCCTGTTAATCCTCCTATTGTAAACAAAAAAATAAATCCCATAGATCATAAAGTTGTTGGATTTGCGTAAGCTTTTGATCCATGGAATGTTGCTAGTCATCTAAAAACTTTAATGCCAGTGGGAATGGCAGTAATTATAGTTGCTGATGTGAAATAAGCGCGAGTATCTACATCTATTCCAACAGTAAATATGTGATGTGCTCATGCAATAAATCCTAGAAAACCAATTCCTAGTATTGCGTATACTATTCCTATGTTTCCAAATGTTGCTTTTTTACCTCTTTCGTTTAAAATAATATGTGAGATTAGTCCAAATCCTGGAAGAATTAGAATATAAACTTTTGGATGTCCAAAGAATCAAAATAAGTGTTGGTATAAAATTGGGTCACCCCCTCCTATAGGGTAAAAAAAGAAGAATTTAAATTTCGATCTGATAAAAGTATTGTAATTGCTCCAGCAAGAACAGGTAGTGATAGTAAAAGTAAAATTGCTGTAATTATAACTGATCATGGGAATAAAGGTATTTGATCATATTGTAGCGAATAATTTATTATATTGAAAATTGTCACTAAAAAATTAATAGCCCCTATGATTGATGATACTCCGGCGATATGAAGGGAAAAAATTGTTAGATCGGTAGATGATGATGGGTGGTATATAAATGATGATAATGGAGGGTAAATTGTTCATCCTGTGCCTGATCCTGAATTTAAATAATTTCTTATTAATAATGAAAAAATTGAAGGAGGTAGTAATCAAAATCTTATATTGTTTATTCGTGGAAATGCCATATCTGGAGCTCCAATCATTAAGGGAACTAATCAGTTCCCAAAATCTCCAATTATGAATGGTATAACCATAAAAAAAATTATAACAAAAGCATGAGACGTTACAATTGAATTATAAATCTGATCATTTTTAATTCATGCCCCTGTCTTCTTAATTCTAATCGAATAATAAATCTTATTGATGAACCAATTATTCCTGATCATATAGCGAATATAAAATATAATATGCCAATATTTTTATGATTAGTGGAGTATAATCATTTTTTCATTCACGAAGAAATTAAGATTTATAAAATTATATTTATATTTTTAATTTTGAAGATTAATAGTTTAAAATTAACTTAAAATCTTTAAATAAAGTATTAGAGTATTATGTCTGATAAAAGGAATAAATTGTAAATTTATTTATGAAAATAAAATTTTCTAATACTATTAATATAATTTCTATAATTTAAACAAAATATTAAATTGCAAATTTAAAAATAAAATATAATTTTTCAGAAATTAGATTTTAAAGTAAATGTATATGATTCTAAATATAATTACTATAATAGTTATAATTAATAAAATTCACATATCTATATATTTGTATTTTAAGAATATATTTGAGTAATTTTTATTGAATAAATTATTATTAATAAAATTTAAATAATTTCAAATTATTAATAGTCTTGATATTACAATAACGATAGATAGGATAAGATTAAAACCATTAAGTTTAATTACTAAGTTCTCTAACACTAATCATTTTAAAGAAAATACTCCTATTGGTGGAATAAATATATATGTTAGTAATAAATAAGAAAATGTAAGTTTTGATTTATTGTTAAAGATTATTATTTCTATTTTATTTTCTAATTTTATATCTATGATTAAATAGATTATATTATATGATAATACTGAATATATGATGAAGTAAAGAATAAAAATATACAAATTTAAATATATTAATGTTATTATTAATGAAGTTTGATAAATTGAAGAAAATGATATTATTAGTATTAAAGAATTTTTATTTAATATTAATAGAGGTGATACAATTAAATTTAGAGTAATTATAATTAATAATTCTTTTATCGGGATTGAATTTATTAAAAGAATAAAAGGAATTAATTTTATGAATGTTATTAATAAGAATGCATTTATGAAATTAATTGATTTAAATATAAAATTAAATCAAGCATTAAATGGAATAATCCCTAATTTTAATGAAGTTCCCATTATTATTAGGATTGATGAGTATACATTAAAATTATTAAATAAAATTCCCGTTAAAATTAGAGATCTTCTAATAAATGAAATAAAAAAATAAAGAACTCTAATTTTCATATTTTTTGAAATAGCTAATGATGATAAAAAAATTAAGTTAGTAATTTCTATAATTAGTCAAATGAAAAATATATTGTTTAATATGAGAGAAAATACTGATAAAAAGATAATTATTATAGATGAAAAATAAGAATAAAAATTTTTTATCATGATTAATTTTTTGTTAAATCTTTATATTTTAGTGTATGAGCATATAAATTTTTAAAGTTTATGGAATTAAAATTATTACTAAATTACTATTACACTAAATACAATCATTATTCTGCCATCCGCTGTATCGGTATCTATCATAAGATCGAAAAACTGCTTACTTGTTCTCAATTTTATGCTTCTCAAATGGATTTCTGCGGCCCTAATTGTCCGATCTGGTTGAGTAGCGTCTCTAACTGAAGCCTAGGTTGTGCGGAACGTAAATATAAACATTATTTTGCTTTCCATTGCATCTGAACCTATCCTATGATCGAAAAACTTCAAATTCATTCCGAATTTTGTGCTTCTGGAGTCAATTTCAGCGGCCCTACTTGTCCGATATGGCTGAGCAGCGGCTCAAACTGCAGCCTGGGTTGTGCGGAACGTAAGTATAAACATTACTTTGCCTTTTATTGCGTCCAAACCTGCCATAGAATGGAAAAACTGCTTATTTATTCTCAATCTTATGATTCTCATGTCGATTTCAGCGGCCCTAATTGTTCGATCTGGTTGAGCAGCGCCTCTAACGGAAGCCTAGGGTGTCAGGAACGTAAATATAACCCTTCTTTTGCTGTCCACTGCATCTGACCCTATCCTAGGATCGAAAAACTGCAAATTCATTCTGAATTTTTTGCTTCTGAAGTCGATTTCTGCGGCCCCAATTGTCCAATTTGGTTGTCCAGCGTCTGAAACTGAAGACTGGGTTGTGCGGTGTTAGGTTATCCATCTAGTCGACCTGTCATTTGTTTGGATTCTGTTATAATGATTTACTAGATCCGTTATTTATGGTTTTTAGCTTTGACAGCGTCTTCAAAGTTTATGCATTTCTTGGTACGTTATTATTTAATTTCACGGTTTACTATTATTTATATTTTAGTTAATTTAGTTGCATTGCTTCCAAAACTCTTCGCACCTCTTTAGATTACATTCACTAGTAAGGACTCTTATTGTACTAATATTGTTGTAATACAATATATCACGTTTATTGTTTTACAATCTCTCTATTTTTAATTAAGTGGAAATTATTATCTATATTTTAATTAGGTTAATATTTCTTTCCTGTTTCAGGTTTGCGTTCGCTTCTGTTAAATTATATTATATTTATCTTCCTGAGGGTTTTACTTTTAATTTGTTACCCATAGATGGTATGTATCTTATTCTTACAGTACAATAGATTATCATATTGTAGTGTTCTCTCTTTCAGTCTTTTGTGTTACTCTTTTATCGGCCTGTCTTTTATTCAGTACTTCTGGACAGAAACTTTGGAAAGCGTTCCATTTATTTTAGTCTGGGATAATTGCATCAATTATCTCATTAGGCTCTCATTGGATATTAATTTCTAGATTGTGCGTTAATTTTTGCCTTTGATCTTTCCATTTCTTACAGTAAAGCAGAGTGGGTTGCGCATCATCTTGTGTTTGACAGCTGTACCAGCAGTGATCCGTTTGGTATTCACCTATTTCTTTTTCGTATATTGGTTGAAGCAACCATGACCTGTAAGTATCTGTGTGGTATAAAAATTTACATACCCGTGCTTTCTTGTGACCCATTTCTCAATATCTCTAATCAGCCTTTTAGTCCAGATTCCTGTGTTAGATTCCTCTCATATATTTTGCCATTCTTTGATTGTATTCTCCTTAGTTAATTTGATTTCTTTTTCCAGGTCTTGTTCATATTTTCCTTTCCCTTGTGTAAGGCTAGATACGTAACTTTCTATTAATTTCTTATTGAATTATTCATCTGTGTATGCTTCTTCGTTATAACGAGGTTTGTGACATCTTAATTTATTATCGTTCCTTGTTACTCTGGCTAAATTTTTAATTTTACTATTTCTAGCATTATCCTTTTCTTTTATTTCATAAAGTTCTTTTCTTACTTTGATCTTTACCAAAATGGGTGGAAATCTTGCTAGTACACAGAAGGCGTTTAATGATTAATGATTAATTTAATTTTATTATAAGATTAATGATTTATTTTATTGATTGAAATAAATATTATTTTAGATAATTATGGACCTTATCTAACTTTACTAGTTACTTCCTTATTAACCTTTGATGTAAGTTTATTTCTTATTATCTATTAGGTTCTATCGTATAAATTACAAACTAATTTTCAATTTGTTGTTCGTTTGAAATCAAAATTCGACACCAACAAAATATTCTGCTATTTTGATATATATTTAATATATATTATCATTTTATTTTATTTTATTTTATTCAAAAAGTAGTTTAATTTAAATATTAATTTTGGAGATTAATGATAATTATCTATTTAATTTTTTTTGAAAATAAAATTATTATGTATTTTGTATAATAAAATATTTTGTGGTTAATTAGTTAAAATTATTATATGATATTTTAAATTTACAAGATTTATGTTTTAGATTAAACTATTTAACTAAAATAATGATTTTATTTTATTGCTTATTCACTTATTTTAATTTTATTAAATTTTATGTTGATTTTCGTTTTTAAGAGTGATTTATTGATAATATTGATTAGTATACAATTTTTTGTAATTTCTATACTATCAATAATCTTTATGTTTGAAATTTATTCTAATGAATGAATTTTCATATATTTTATAGTATTTTCTGTGTGCGATAGAGTTATTGGTTTGAGAATTTTAGTTAATTGTACTTATTTTTATGGGAATCAAAGAATTTCAATATTAAATTTAACATGATAAAAGCTTTTTTAATAATTTTGATATTATTTTTTCTTTATAATTTAAATAAATTTTTAAAATTTACATTTTTATTTTGATATTTATTAGATTTATATTATTATTCAATTTTAGAAATGAAATATATTGAAACACAATTAGGTTTAATTTTGGCTTTAATTTTTTTTCATTTATATTAGTTATTTTAAATTTATGAATTTTTAATTTGATTTTGTTAATAAATTTATCTAGAATTTGTTTTAATTTAAATTTGATTTTGTTGATTGTTTTATATTTTACATTTTTAACAATAAATTTTTTAATATTTTATTTCTTTTTTGAGGTAAGGTTAATTATTATATGTTTAATTATTGTAAAATGAGGGACAGGTAACATACGATTATTAGCTGGTTATTATCTGATGTTTTATACAATATTTTTTTCATTTCCCTTACTGGTTTTTTTATTAATTATTATTTATTTGAATAATTTAGCGCTAATAAATTTAATAGAAATAATAGATTATAATTTAAATATTTTTATATTTATTTATATATTAAGTTCATTTTTAGTGAAAATTCCTATATTTATATTACATGGATGATTATTAAAAGCTCATGTTGAAGCCCCTGTGTTTGGATCAATAATTTTAGCAGCTATTTTATTAAAATTAGGAACATATGGTTTATTGCGATTTATATATATTTTTTATTCTAATTTTTATTTTGTAAATTTGGTAATTTTAGTATTTAGATTAATTGGGGGGTTAATTGTTTCAATTTTATGTTTACGTCAAATTGATATAAAGATTTTGGTAGCTTATTCTTCAGTAATTCATATAAGAATTTTATTAAGATCTATAATAACTGAAATACTTTTAGGATTTGTAGGTAGTTATATTATTATAATTGCTCATGGATTATGTTCTTCGGGTTTATTTTATTCAGTAAATTTGTGTTATAAATCTTCAGGGAGACGGATTATATTTTTAAATAAGGGGATAATAGCGTTAATGCCTCCAATATCTATATTTTGATTTATATTTTGTACATCTAATATATCTGCTCCTGTTTCATTGAACTTAGTTGGTGAGGTATTTTTGTTAATAATTATTTATTTATGATTCAAATATTTGATTTATTTATTAATTTTTTATTGTTTTCTTAGATTTTGTTATTCATTATATTTATATATTTATGTTCAACATGGAAAAATAAATTTCTTTTTAAAGATTTTTAATGCTAATATTTTAGATTATTATATTTTATTGATGCATTGAATTCCCCTAAATTTTATATTTTTAAATTTAATTATTTTTTCATATTAATTTTAAATATATTTTATTTAAATAGTTTAATTAAAATATTGACTTGTGGTGTCAATGATATATGTATTTATATTTTAAATTATCATAAAAATGTTTTTAATTAGTTTATTCATACTATTTTCTGGAATACTATATCTATTTTTAGGCCTATATTTATATACATCTAAATATGTAATTATTTTAGAATGGGATTTAATAAATTTGTTTTGTATAAAATTTAGAATAATTATTTATTTGGATTTTATTAGATTAATATTTATCGGAGTTGTTTCTATTATTTCCTCATGCGTAATAATTTACAGAATTGAATATATAAGGTCAGATAAAAGAATTTGTCGGTTTTTTTATTTATTAATTTTATTTATTCTATCAATATGTTTAATAATTTTAAGTCCCAGAGTTTTATCAATTTTATTAGGATGGGATGGGCTAGGTTTAATTTCTTTTGGTTTAATTATTTATTATCAAAGATATAGAGCTTTTAATTCTGGAGTTTTAACAATTGTATGTAATCGGGTTGGAGATATTGGATTTTTAATATTGATTGTTTCAAATTCCGCAAATGGGTCGTGAAATTTAATATTTTATGAAATAGATAGATTTATAATATTTTTCATATTTTTAAGCGCTTTAACTAAAAGAGCTCAAATACCCTTTTCTTTATGGTTACCTGCAGCTATAATAGCTCCAACCCCTATTTCTACTTTAGTTCATTCTTCAACCTTAGTTACTGCAGGGGTTTATTTATTAATCCATTATTACAGTTTAGTGTTTACAATAAATAATAACGTTATTTTATTTATCTCAATCTTTACTATATTTATGGCTAGTTCTATTGCTAATTTTGAATATGATTTAAAGAAAATTATTGCCCTATCAACTTTAAGTCAGTTAGGATTAATAATAAGAATTTTATCTGTAGGGTTAGTGGATTTAGCCTTCTTTCATTTAGTTATTCATGCTTTATTTAAATCAATAATATTTATATGTGCAAGAAGATTTATTCATAGATCTAATAATAACCAAGATATTCGAAATTTTAATTCTATGAGAATTTTAATACCTTTAAATGGTATAGTTCTATTAATTGGAAAATTAAGTCTATGCGGGTGTTTCTTTTTGTCAGGTTTTCTCTCTAAGGATATAATTATTGAATATTTCTTTATTAATAGAGATATTAGAATTACAATATTTTGTATATTTTATATATCTATGGTGTTTACACTAAGATACTCATTTCGTTTAGTTTTATGAATCTTTTATCCTTTTGAATTTAAAAATGTTACCTACAGAGTATATTATGAATCTTTATACATTAATTTATGTATTTCCTTTTTGTTTATTATAGTTATTTTTATGGGAATACTTATTTTTTATCTAATCTTTAAAGTTTACATTATCTTATTGAATTTTTATGATAAAATATTTATTTTATTTATTTATTTATTACGGATTTATTTTGGTTATTTATTATTTTATTATCCTAATAAACACCCCCAAAAATTTTTATTTAATAAATTTATCTTTTTCCTGAAAGGAATATATTTTTTATCATATTTTTATAAGATTAGGTATACTTTTTTACTTAAATCGATGTATAAAATTAATAATGAAATTGAAAAGGGTCTTTCCGAATCAATTTTGACATTTTGAATGAAAACATTTACAAATTACTTAGTAAAATTTATCAAGTGATTAATTATATATGACACTCTGATGTTTATCCTAAAGCCAAATAAAACTCAACACGAACAACAAACCGCTGATTATTTAATGATACTTATATTTTATATATATTTATCAATATTTATCCTCGTTTATTCATTATTTCTGTTGTTGTATTAAACTTACACCACTTACTGAACGAAAGAATATAATTTATTGTATTATTACTTATTATTGTATATTGCATTAACTGTAAATAATAGTCAGTTGGAAAGGCGTGCAGACATCTCTTCTAAAAATCGAAAATTAAAAACTTTTTAATAGGAACCAGATATTCAACGATGTTCTTTTAATTTCACTTTTCTTAAAACATCAATTTTGATGTATATATATTCAACTTATTCTTTTCAATATGTTTTAATACATTAATAGAGTTTTATTTATTTGCTTAGTATGTACTATTTCACAAGATTTAAGGTTTTACTGGTAGTATTTGAAGAGTACGTTTTGTTATGTTTTCTTATTAATATTATTCAAGATTATCTATTATTATTATTTCAAAATGTAATACTTTATTTTATAATGAATACAAAAATTATGTTTTTGTTATGTTTTATTTAAAATTAATTTCATTTTAGAAAGTGGGATGACATGACTATTGGCGAACCACCCATTATAATAAAAAAAGGGTAACGCGCCATGATAAATACCCCTAGGGTGGTGAGGAAATCTTTCACAATTACAATACAATATATCCTCTAACACGATTTTATAATTAACTGCATAATTGTTCCTTTCAATATCTAATTATGCTAATCTCTTTAGCCTGTTTCACCTGTTCACATAACCTATTTGGCTCCGTACCAATAATTTTGTCTATTCCACGTCTCTCTATTAACTTATACATACCTTTATGAATTTTTAAATTCTTCAGTTTGATTCAAAGATAGTTTTATCTTGTTTCACACTTATATTTTCTTGAAATCTCTGTAAATATTTCAAATATAATGCACCACAACACCAAACACTTTCCTAATTTTATTAAATCTAATACTATATATGAGTGCATTCCTTGAAATGTTCTTTCACGAATTACATCTCGTCATCATTGTGCTATAGTAAATAATATAGTAATTAATGATATAAATAGAATTCAATTAATTTTAAATTGAAAAATTATAATAGCTCTTATTAATAAATTTATTAAATTAATAGATAATATTATTGGTCAAGGCCTGGGTGTTACTAGATGAAATGGATGATTTTTCATTTGTTTTAGTGTTTATTTAAGATAAACAATTTTTTTTTAATTTAATGATTTTAATGATTAGATTCATTAAAGTATAGAAGTCTAAGAATGGAAATTACATACGATTGAATAAATAAAACTGAGATTTCTAGAATAAATAATATATTTTGAATAATGATTATAAATGGAATAATAATTAATCAGGAACTTTCTATTGACGATCCTAGTAAAGTTAAAAGTAAATATCCTGCTAATATATTAGCTGTTAGTCGAATTGATAATGCTCATGGACGAATAATGTTTCTGATTGTTTCAATTAATACTATAAAATTTATTAATATTAAAGGTGTATTTAGTGGTACTAAATGAATTAATATCTTTTCTGAATTTATAGTTCAACCGTAAAATATATATGTTAATCATATTGATATTGTTAATGATAAATTAATTGATAAGTGACTTGTAGGAGTGAAAGTATATGGTATTAATCCTATTAAATTATAAAGTATAATTATTATTAGTATTCTTAAGAAAATAATTATATTAAATATATATTTGTAACTAATTAGTAATTTAAATTCATTGTAAATTATTATTATAAGTTTAATTCATAATATATTTAAACGAGAGAGAATAAATCAATATATTATTGGTATCATTATTAATGGTAGTAATAAACTAATTCAATTTATTATAAGTATAATATATGTAGATGGGTCGAAAATTGATAATAGGTTTATCATATTCACTTTCATAAATTTTTATTCTTATTTTTTAATATTTTCTTTTTATTTTTATATGGAGAAAAATTAATAAATAAATAATGAAGATTAATGATTATAATGTAAATAATTCTTAATGTGAAAAATAGAAGAATTGATCATAATATTGGTTTTATCTGTGGTATAAAAAAATATTTAAGTATTGGCCATTAGAAGTATATCGAATTTATACTATAATATGGTTTAAGAGACCAATTCTTTCATTTCAGACATCTAATGATTAAATTATTATTGTTAAATAAAATATAAATAAAAAATATTAAAAAATTAATAATTTTAAATTGACAATTTAGTGTTATATGTTTAACTAATTTTTTATCTTAGGATTTTATAAAGTTATTATTCTAAGTAATCAATTTCCAAAATCATTTATTGATGTTGATTCTACTACGATAGGTATAAATCTATGATTTGTTCCACAAATTTCTGAACATTGGCCAAAAAATAATCCTGGTCGGTATGTAAATAATATTATTTGATTAAGTCGTCCTGGAGTTGCATCTATTTTTATTCCTAAGGATGGAATTGTTCATGAGTGAATTACATCAACAGATGTTGTAATTAAAGGAATTGGGGTTTTAAATGGAATAATAATTCGATTATCTACATCTAATAGTCGAAATAATCTTAAATTTGAATAATCATTGATTATAAAAGAATCATAATTTAAATAAAATTTTGGATATTCATATCTTCAATATCATTGATGACCAATAGCTTTAATTGTAAAATATGAGAATGTCCATATTTCATCAACAAAATAAAGAGTTTTTAATGATGGAAATGCAATAATTATTAATACAATTATTGGAAAAATAGTTCAAATAATTTCAATTAAATTATTTTCTAATAAAAATCGATTTCTAAATTTTCTTAAAATGATATTTATTATTATAAATAATGTTATCGAAATAATTATTGATAATATTATATATAGTAATATTATAAAATACAACTAAATTATCAGCAAAAGGAGAGTTAGGATCTTGAAGTGAAAATATATTTCATGTAGCAATTCTTAATAAATGAAATATATCTTTATATATGAAGCTTAAATTCATCGCACTAATCTGCCATATTAAATTTAATTTTTAATTTATAAATTTTATAAGTTTAAAATTAAATTTTATTTTTTTTATTTTCTTTTTTAAAAATCAAAGGAATTTCATTAAATGAGTGTTCAAATGGGGGATAGTTTTGTAATCATTCGAGTGAATTTTGAAAATATTTAAGTAAAATTAATCGTTTTACTATAAATCTTTCTAATATAATAAAAATAAATATTATTATTCTATTAATTGAAATTAATGATCCTAGTGAAGGTAAAAAATTTCAACAGTAATACGCGTCAGGGTAATCTGAATATCGTCGTGGTATTCCTATTAATCCTAAAAAATGTTGAGGGAAGAATGTTATATTTACTCCAATAAATATAAAATAAAATTGAATTTTAAGAAATTTTTTGTTTAGTGTTAAGCCAGTAATTAAAGGATATCAGTGAAATAATCTTGCAATAATTCTAAATACTGCTCCTATTGAAAGTACATAATGAAAATGTCCTACAACATAGTATGTATCATGAAGTAAAATATGAATAGATGAATTTGATAATATAATTCCTGTTAATCCTCCTATTGTAAACAAAAAAATAAATCCCATAGATCATAAAGTTGTTGGATTTGCGTAAGCTTTTGATCCATGGAATGTTGCTAGTCATCTAAAAACTTTAATGCCAGTGGGAATGGCAGTAATTATAGTTGCTGATGTGAAATAAGCGCGAGTATCTACATCTATTCCAACAGTAAATATGTGATGTGCTCATCCAATAAATCCTAGAAAACCAATTCCTAGTATTGCGTATACTATTCCTATGTTTCCAAATGTTGCTTTTTTACCTCTTTCGTTTAAAATAATATGTGAGATTAGTCCAAATCCTGGAAGAATTAGAATATAAACTTTTGGATGTCCAAAGAATCAAAATAAGTGTTGGTATAAAATTGGGTCACCCCCTCCTATAGGGTAAAAAAAGAAGAATTTAAATTTCGATCTGATAAAAGTATTGTAATTGCTCCAGCAAGAACAGGTAGTGATAGTAAAAGTAAAATTGCTGTAATTATAACTGATCATGGGAATAAAGGTATTTGATCACATTGTAGCGAATAATTTATTATATTGAAAATTGTCACTAAAAAATTAATAGCCCCTATGATTGATGATACTCCGGCGATATGAAGGGAAAAAATTGTTAGATCGGTAGATGATGATGGGTGGTATATAAATGATGATAATGGAGGGTAAATTGTTCATCCTGTGCCTGATCCTGAATTTAAATAATTTCTTATTAATAATGAAAAAATTGAAGGAGGTAGTAATCAAAATCTTATATTGTTTATTCGTGGAAATGCCATATCTGGAGCTCCAATCATTAAGGGAACTAATCAGTTCCCAAAATCTCCAATTATGAATGGTATAACCATAAAAAAAATTATAACAAAAGCATGAGACGTTACAATTGAATTATAAATCTGATCATTTTTAATTCATGCCCCTGTCTTCTTAATTCTAATCGAATAATAAATCTTATTGATGAACCAATTATTCCTGATCATATAGCGAATATAAAATATAATATGCCAATATTTTTATGATTAGTGGAGTATAATCATTTTTTCATTCACGAAGAAATTAAGATTTATAAAATTATATTTATATTTTTAATTTTGAAGATTAATAGTTTAAAATTAACTTAAAATCTTTAAATAAAGTATTAGAGTATTATGTCTGATAAAAGGAATAAATTGTAAATTTATTTATGAAAATAAAATTTTCTAATACTATTAATATAATTTCTATAATTTAAACAAAATATTAAATTGCAAATTTAAAAATAAAATATAATTTTTCAGAAATTAGATTTTAAAGTAAATGTATATGATTCTAAATATAATTACTATAATAGTTATAATTAATAAAATTCACATATCTATATATTTGTATTTTAAGAATATATTTGAGTAATTTTTATTGAATAAATTATTATTAATAAAATTTAAATAATTTCAAATTATTAATAGTCTTGATATTACAGTAACGATAGATAGGATAAGATTAAAACCATTAAGTTTAATTACTAAGTTCTCTAACACTAATCATTTTAAAGAAAATACTCCTATTGGTGGAATAAATATATATGTTAGTAATAAATAAGAAAATGTAAGTTTTGATTTATTGTTAAAGATTATTATTTCTATTTTATTTTCTAATTTTATATCTATGATTAAATAGATTATATTATATGATAATACTGAATATATGATGAAGTAAAGAATAAAAATATACAAATTTAAATATATTAATGTTATTATTAATGAAGTTTGATAAATTGAAGAAAATGATATTATTAGTATTAAAGAATTTTTATTTAATATTAATAGAGGTGATACAATTAAATTTAGAGTAATTATAATTAATAATTCTTTTATCGGGATTGAATTTATTAAAAGAATAAAAGGAATTAATTTTATGAATGTTATTAATAAGAATGCATTTATGAAATTAATTGATTTAAATATAAAATTAAATCAAGCATTAAATGGAATAATCCCTAATTTTAATGAAGTTCCCATTATTATTAGGATTGATGAGTATACATTAAAATTATTAAATAAAATTCCCGTTAAAATTAGAGATCTTCTAATAAATGAAATAAAAAAATAAAGAACTCTAATTTTCATATTTTTTGAAATAGCTAATGATGATAAAAAAATTAAGTTAGTAATTTCTATAATTAGTCAAATGAAAAATATATTGTTTAATATGAGAGAAAATACTGATAAAAAGATAATTATTATAGATGAAAAATAAGAATAAAAATTTTTTATCATGATTAATTTTTTGTTAAATCTTTATATTTTAGTGTATGAGCATATAAATTTTTAAAGTTTATGGAATTAAAATTATTACTAAATTACTATTACACTAAATACAATCATTATTCTGCCATCCGCTGTATCGGTATCTATCATAAGATCGAAAAACTGCTTACTTGTTCTCAATTTTATGCTTCTCAAATGGATTTCTGCGGCCCTAATTGTCCGATCTGGTTGAGTAGCGTCTCTAACTGAAGCCTAGGTTGTGCGGAACGTAAATATAAACATTATTTTGCTTTCCATTGCATCTGAACCTATCCTATGATCGAAAAACTTCAAATTCATTCCGAATTTTGTGCTTCTGGAGTCAATTTCAGCGGCCCTACTTGTCCGATATGGCTGAGCAGCGGCTCAAACTGCAGCCTGGGTTGTGCGGAACGTAAGTATAAACATTACTTTGCCTTTTATTGCGTCCAAACCTGCCATAGAATGGAAAAACTGCTTATTTATTCTCAATCTTATGATTCTCATGTCGATTTCAGCGGCCCTAATTGTCCGATCTGGTTGAGCAGCGCCTCTAACGGAAGCCTAGGGTGTCAGGAACGTAAATATAACCCTTCTTTTGCTGTCCACTGCATCTGACCCTATCCTAGGATCGAAAAACTGCAAATTCATTCTGAATTTTTTGCTTCTGAAGTCGATTTCTGCGGCCCCAATTGTCCAATTTGGTTGTCCAGCGTCTGAAACTGAAGACTGGGTTGTGCGGTGTTAGGTTATCCATCTAGTCGACCTGTCATTTGTTTGGATTCTGTTATAATGATTTACTAGATTCGTTATTTATGGTTTTTAGCTTTGACAGCGTCTTCAAAGTTTATGCATTTCTTGGTACGTTATTATTTAATTTCACGGTTTACTATTATTTATATTTTAGTTAATTTAGTTGCGTTGCTTCCAAAACTCTTCGCACCTCTTTAGATTACATTCACTAGTAAGGACTCTTATTGTACTAATATTGTTGTAATACAATATATCACGTTTATTGTTTTACAATCTCTCTATTTTTAATTAAGTGGAAATTATTATCTATATTTTAATATAATATTTTTAATATTTCTTTCCTGTTTCAGGTTTGCGTTCGCTTCTGTTAAATTATATTATATTTATCTTCCTGAGGGTTTTACTTTTAATTTGTTACCCATAGATGGTATGTATCTTATTCTTACAGTACAATAGATTATCATATTGTAGTGTTCTCTCTTTCAGTCTTTTGTGTTACTCTTTCATCGGCCTGTCTTTTATTCAGTACTTCTGGACAGAAACTCTGGAAAGCGTTCCATTTATTTTAGTCTGGGATAATTGCATCAATTATCTCATTAGACTCTCATTGAATATTAATTTCTAGATTGTGCGTTAATTTTTGCCTTTGATCTTTCCATTTCTTACAGTAAAGCAGAGTGGGTTGCGCATCATCTTGTGTTTGACAGCTGTACCAGCAGTGATCCGTTTGGTATTCACCTATTTCTTTTTCGTATATTGGTTGAAGCAACCATGACCTGTAAGTATCTGTGTGGTATAAAAATTTACATACCCGTGCTTTCTTGTGACCCATTTCTCAATATCTCTAATCAGCCTTTTAGTCCAGATTCCTGTGTTAGATTCCTCTCATATATTTTGCCATTCTTTGATTGTATTCTCCTTAGTTAATTTGATTTCTTTTTCCAGGTCTTGTTCATATTTTCCTTTCCCTTGTGTAAGGCTAGATACGTAACTTTCTATTAATTTCTTATTGAATTATTCATCTGTGTATGCTTCTTCGTTATAACGAGGTTTGTGACATCTTAATTTATTATCGTTCCTTGTTACTCTGGCTAAATTTTTAATTTTACTATTTCTAGCATTATCCTTTTCTTTTATTTCATAAAGTTCTTTTCTTACTTTGATCTTTACCAAAATGGGTGGAAATCTTGCTAGTACACAGAAGGCGTTTAATGATTAATGATTAATTTAATTTTATTATAAGATTAATGATTTATTTTATTGATTGAAATAAATATTATTTTAGATAATTATGGACCTTATCTAACTTTACTAGTTACTTCCTTATTAACCTTTGATGTAAGTTTATTTCTTATTATCTATTAGGTTCTATCGTATAAATTACAAACTAATTTTCAATTTGTTGTTCGTTTGAAATCAAAATTCGACACCAACAAAATATTCTGCTATTTTGATATATATTTAATATATATTATCATTTTATTTTATTTTATTTTATTCAAAAAGTAGTTTAATTTAAATATTAATTTTGGAGATTAATGATAATTATCTATTTAATTTTTTTTGAAAATAAAATTATTATGTATTTTGTATAATAAAATATTTTGTGGTTAATTAGTTAAAATTATTATATGATATTTTAAATTTACAAGATTTATGTTTTAGATTAAACTATTTAACTAAAATAATGATTTTATTTTATTGCTTATTCACTTATTTTAATTTTATTAAATTTTATGTTGATTTTCGTTTTTAAGAGTGATTTCTTGATAATATTGATTAGTATACAATTTTTTGTAATTTCTATACTATCAATAATCTTTATGTTTGAAATTTATTCTAATGAATGAATTTTCATATATTTTATAGTATTTTCTGTGTGCGATAGAGTTATTGGTTTGAGAATTTTAGTTAATTGTACTTATTTTTATGGGAATCAAAGAATTTCAATATTAAATTTAACATGATAAAAGCTTTTTTAATAATTTTGATATTATTTTTTCTTTATAATTTAAATAAATTTTTAAAATTTACATTTTTATTTTGATATTTATTAGATTTATATTATTATTCAATTTTAGAAATGAAATATATTGAAACACAATTAGGTTTAATTTTGGCTTTAATTTTTTTTCATTTATATTAGTTATTTTAAATTTATGAATTTTTAATTTGATTTTGTTAATAAATTTATCTAGAATTTGTTTTAATTTAAATTTGATTTTGTTGATTGTTTTATATTTTACATTTTTAACAATAAATTTTTTAATATTTTATTTCTTTTTTGAGGTAAGGTTAATTATTATATGTTTAATTATTGTAAAATGAGGGACAGGTAACATACGATTATTAGCTGGTTATTATCTGATGTTTTATACAATATTTTTTTCATTTCCCTTACTGGTTTTTTTATTAATTATTATTTATTTGAATAATTTAGCGCTAATAAATTTAATAGAAATAATAGATTATAATTTAAATATTTTTATATTTATTTATATATTAAGTTCATTTTTAGTGAAAATTCCTATATTTATATTACATGGATGATTATTAAAAGCTCATGTTGAAGCCCCTGTGTTTGGATCAATAATTTTAGCAGCTATTTTATTAAAATTAGGAACATATGGTTTATTGCGATTTATATATATTTTTTATTCTAATTTTTATTTTGTAAATTTGGTAATTTTAGTATTTAGATTAATTGGGGGGTTAATTGTTTCAATTTTATGTTTACGTCAAATTGATATAAAGATTTTGGTAGCTTATTCTTCAGTAATTCATATAAGAATTTTATTAAGATCTATAATAACTGAAATACTTTTAGGATTTGTAGGTAGTTATATTATTATAATTGCTCATGGATTATGTTCTTCGGGTTTATTTTATTCAGTAAATTTGTGTTATAAATCTTCAGGGAGACGGATTATATTTTTAAATAAGGGGATAATAGCGTTAATGCCTCCAATATCTATATTTTGATTTATATTTTGTACATCTAATATATCTGCTCCTGTTTCATTGAACTTAGTTGGTGAGGTATTTTTGTTAATAATTATTTATTTATGATTCAAATATTTGATTTATTTATTAATTTTTTATTGTTTTCTTAGATTTTGTTATTCATTATATTTATATATTTATGTTCAACATGGAAAAATAAATTTCTTTTTAAAGATTTTTAATGCTAATATTTTAGATTATTATATTTTATTGATGCATTGAATTCCCCTAAATTTTATATTTTTAAATTTAATTATTTTTTCATATTAATTTTAAATATATTTTATTTAAATAGTTTAATTAAAATATTGACTTGTGGTGTCAATGATATATGTATTTATATTTTAAATTATCATAAAAATGTTTTTAATTAGTTTATTCATACTATTTTCTGGAATACTATATCTATTTTTAGGCCTATATTTATATACATCTAAATATGTAATTATTTTAGAATGGGATTTAATAAATTTGTTTTGTATAAAATTTAGAATAATTATTTATTTGGATTTTATTAGATTAATATTTATCGGAGTTGTTTCTATTATTTCCTCATGCGTAATAATTTACAGAATTGAATATATAAGGTCAGATAAAAGAATTTGTCGGTTTTTTTATTTATTAATTTTATTTATTCTATCAATATGTTTAATAATTTTAAGTCCCAGAGTTTTATCAATTTTATTAGGATGGGATGGGCTAGGTTTAATTTCTTTTGGTTTAATTATTTATTATCAAAGATATAGAGCTTTTAATTCTGGAGTTTTAACAATTGTATGTAATCGGGTTGGAGATATTGGATTTTTAATATTGATTGTTTCAAATTCCGCAAATGGGTCGTGAAATTTAATATTTTATGAAATAGATAGATTTATAATATTTTTCATATTTTTAAGCGCTTTAACTAAAAGAGCTCAAATACCCTTTTCTTTATGGTTACCTGCAGCTATAATAGCTCCAACCCCTATTTCTACTTTAGTTCATTCTTCAACCTTAGTTACTGCAGGGGTTTATTTATTAATCCATTATTACAGTTTAGTGTTTACAATAAATAATAACGTTATTTTATTTATCTCAATCTTTACTATATTTATGGCTAGTTCTATTGCTAATTTTGAATATGATTTAAAGAAAATTATTGCCCTATCAACTTTAAGTCAGTTAGGATTAATAATAAGAATTTTATCTGTAGGGTTAGTGGATTTAGCCTTCTTTCATTTAGTTATTCATGCTTTATTTAAATCAATAATATTTATATGTGCAAGAAGATTTATTCATAGATCTAATAATAACCAAGATATTCGAAATTTTAATTCTATGAGAATTTTAATACCTTTAAATGGTATAGTTCTATTAATTGGAAAATTAAGTCTATGCGGGTGTTTCTTTTTGTCAGGTTTTCTCTCTAAGGATATAATTATTGAATATTTCTTTATTAATAGAGATATTAGAATTACAATATTTTGTATATTTTATATATCTATGGTGTTTACACTAAGATACTCATTTCGTTTAGTTTTATGAATCTTTTATCCTTTTGAATTTAAAAATGTTACCTACAGAGTATATTATGAATCTTTATACATTAATTTATGTATTTCCTTTTTGTTTATTATAGTTATTTTTATGGGAATACTTATTTTTTATCTAATCTTTAAAGTTTACATTATCTTATTGAATTTTTATGATAAAATATTTATTTTATTTATTTATTTATTACGGATTTATTTTGGTTATTTATTATTTTATTATCCTAATAAACACCCCCAAAAATTTTTATTTAATAAATTTATCTTTTTCCTGAAAGGAATATATTTTTTATCATATTTTTATAAGATTAGGTGTACTTTTTTACTTAAATCGATGTATAAAATTAATAATGAAATTGAAAAGGGTCTTTCCGAATCAATTTTGACATTTTGAATGAAAACATTTACAAATTACTTAGTAAAATTTATCAAGTGATTAATTATATATGACACTCTGATGTTTATCCTAAAGCCAAATAAAACTCAACACGAACAACAAACCGCTGATTATTTAATGATACTTATATTTTATATATATTTATCAATATTTATCCTCGTTTATTCATTATTTCTGTTGTTGTATTAAACTTACACCACTTACTGAACGAAAGAATATAATTTATTGTATTATTACTTATTATTGTATATTGCATTAACTGTAAATAATAGTCAGTTGGAAAGGCGTGCAGACATCTCTTCTAAAAATCGAAAATTAAAAACTTTTTAATAGGAACCAGATATTCAACGATGTTCTTTTAATTTCACTTTTCTTAAAACATCAATTTTGATGTATATATATTCAACTTATTCTTTTCAATATGTTTTAATACATTAATAGAGTTTTATTTATTTGCTTAGTATGTACTATTTCACAAGATTTAAGGTTTTACTGGTAGTATTTGAAGAGTACGTTTTGTTATGTTTTCTTATTAATATTATTCAAGATTATCTATTATTATTATTTCAAAATGTAATACTTTATTTTATAATGAATACAAAAATTATGTTTTTGTTATGTTTTATTTAAAATTAATTTCATTTTAGAAAGTGGGATGACATGACTATTGGCGAACCACCCATTATAATAAAAAAAGGGTAACGCGCCATGATAAATACCCCTAGGGTGGTGAGGAAATCTTTCACAATTACAATACAATATATCCTCTAACACGATTTTATAATTAACTGCATAATTGTTCCTTTCAATATCTAATTATGCTAATCTCTTTAGCCTGTTTCACCTGTTCACATAACCTATTTGGCTCCGTACCAATAATTTTGTCTATTCCACGTCTCTCTATTAACTTATACATACCTTTATGAATTTTTAAATTCTTCAGTTTGATTCAAAGATAGTTTTATCTTGTTTCACACTTATATTTTCTTGAAATCTCTGTAAATATTTCAAATATAATGCACCACAACACCAAACACTTTCCTAATTTTATTAAATCTAATACTATATATGAGTGCATTCCTTGAAATGTTCTTTCACGAATTACATCTCGTCATCATTGTGCTATAGTAAATAATATAGTAATTAATGATATAAATAGAATTCAATTAATTTTAAATTGAAAAATTATAATAGCTCTTATTAATAAATTTATTAAATTAATAGATAATATTATTGGTCAAGGCCTGGGTGTTACTAGATGAAATGGATGATTTTTCATTTGTTTTAGTGTTTATTTAAGATAAACAATTTTTTTTTAATTTAATGATTTTAATGATTAGATTCATTAAAGTATAGAAGTCTAAGAATGGAAATTACATACGATTGAATAAATAAAACTGAGATTTCTAGAATAAATAATATATTTTGAATAATGATTATAAATGGAATAATAATTAATCAGGAACTTTCTATTGACGATCCTAGTAAAGTTAAAAGTAAATATCCTGCTAATATATTAGCTGTTAGTCGAATTGATAATGCTCATGGACGAATAATGTTTCTGATTGTTTCAATTAATACTATAAAATTTATTAATATTAAAGGTGTATTTAGTGGTACTAAATGAATTAATATCTTTTCTGAATTTATAGTTCAACCGTAAAATATATATGTTAATCATATTGATATTGTTAATGATAAATTAATTGATAAGTGACTTGTAGGAGTGAAAGTATATGGTATTAATCCTATTAAATTATAAAGTATAATTATTATTAGTATTCTTAAGAAAATAATTATATTAAATATATATTTGTAACTAATTAGTAATTTAAATTCATTGTAAATTATTATTATAAGTTTAATTCATAATATATTTAAACGAGAGAGAATAAATCAATATATTATTGGTATCATTATTAATGGTAGTAATAAACTAATTCAATTTATTATAAGTATAATATATGTAGATGGGTCGAAAATTGATAATAGGTTTATCATATTCACTTTCATAAATTTTTATTCTTATTTTTTAATATTTTCTTTTTATTTTTATATGGAGAAAAATTAATAAATAAATAATGAAGATTAATGATTATAATGTAAATAATTCTTAATGTGAAAAATAGAAGAATTGATCATAATATTGGTTTTATCTGTGGTATAAAAAAATATTTAAATATTGGCCATTAGAAGTATATCGAATTTATACTATAATATGGTTTAAGAGACCAATTCTTTCATTTCAGACATCTAATGATTAAATTATTATTGTTAAATAAAATATAAATAAAAAATATTAAAAAATTAATAATTTTAAATTGACAATTTAATGTTATATGTTTAACTAATTTTTTATCTTAGGATTTTATAAAGTTATTATTCTAAGTAATCAATTTCCAAAATCATTTATTGATGTTGATTCTACTACGATAGGTATAAATCTATGATTTGTTCCACAAATTTCTGAACATTGGCCAAAAAATAATCCTGGTCGGTATGTAAATAATATTATTTGATTAAGTCGTCCTGGAGTTGCATCTATTTTTATTCCTAAGGATGGAATTGTTCATGAGTGAATTACATCAACAGATGTTGTAATTAAAGGAATTGGGGTTTTAAATGGAATAATAATTCGATTATCTACATCTAATAGTCGAAATAATCTTAAATTTGAATAATCATTGATTATAAAAGAATCATAATTTAAATAAAATTCTGGATATTCATATCTTCAATATCATTGATGACCAATAGCTTTAATTGTAAAATATGAGAATGTCCATATTTCATCAACAAAATAAAGAGTTTTTAATGATGGAAATGCAATAATTATTAATACAATTATTGGAAAAATAGTTCAAATAATTTCAATTAAATTATTTTCTAATAAAAATCGATTTCTAAATTTTCTTAAAATGATATTTATTATTATAAATAATGTTATCGAAATAATTATTGATAATATTATATATAGTAATATTATAAAATACAACTAAATTATCAGCAAAAGGAGAGTTAGGATCTTGAAGTGAAAATATATTTCATGTAGCAATTCTTAATAAATGAAATATATCTTTATATATGAAGCTTAAATTCATCGCACTAATCTGCCATATTAAATTTAATTTTTAATTTATAAATTTTATAAGTTTAAAATTAAATTTTATTTTTTTTATTTTCTTTTTTAAAAATCAAAGGAATTTCATTAAATGAGTGTTCAAATGGGGGATAGTTTTGTAATCATTCGAGTGAATTTTGAAAATATTTAAGTAAAATTAATCGTTTTACTATAAATCTTTCTAATATAATAAAAATAAATATTATTATTCTATTAATTGATATTAATGATCCTAGTGAAGGTAAAAAATTTCAACAGTAATACGCGTCAGGGTAATCTGAATATCGTCGTGGTATGCCTATTAATCCTAAAAAATGTTGAGGAAAGAATGTTATATTTACTCCAATAAATATAAAATAAAATTGAATTTTAAGAAATTTTTTGTTTAGTGTTAAGCCAGTAATTAAAGGATATCAGTGAAATAATCTTGCAATAATTCTAAATACTGCTCCTATTGAAAGTACATAATGAAAATGTCCTACAACATAGTATGTATCATGAAGTAAAATATGAATAGATGAATTTGATAATATAATTCCTGTTAATCCTCCTATTGTAAACAAAAAAATAAATCCCATAGATCATAAAGTTGTTGGATTTGCGTAAGCTTTTGATCCATGGAATGTTGCTAGTCATCTAAAAACTTTAATGCCAGTGGGAATGGCAGTAATTATAGTTGCTGATGTGAAATAAGCGCGAGTATCTACATCTATTCCAACAGTAAATATGTGATGTGCTCATGCAATAAATCCTAGAAAACCAATTCCTAGTATTGCGTATACTATTCCTATGTTTCCAAATGTTGCTTTTTTACCTCTTTCGTTTAAAATAATATGTGAGATTAGTCCAAATCCTGGAAGAATTAGAATATAAACTTCTGGATGTCCAAAGAATCAAAATAAGTGTTGGTATAAAATTGGGTCACCCCCTCCTATAGGGTAAAAAAAGAAGAATTTAAATTTCGATCTGATAAAAGTATTGTAATTGCTCCAGCAAGAACAGGTAGTGATAGTAAAAGTAAAATTGCTGTAATTATAACTGATCATGGGAATAAAGGTATTTGATCATATTGTAGCGAATAATTTATTATATTGAAAATTGTCACTACAAAATTAATAGCTCCTATGATTGATGATACTCCGGCGATATGAAGGGAAAAAATTGTTAGATCGGTAGATGATGATGGGTGGTATATAAATGATGATAATGGAGGGTAAATTGTTCATCCTGTGCCTGATCCTGAATTTAAATAATTTCTTATTAATAATGAAAAAATTGAAGGAGGTAGTAATCAAAATCTTATATTGTTTATTCGTGGAAATGCCATATCTGGAGCTCCAATCATTAAGGGAACTAATCAGTTCCCAAAATCTCCAATTATGAATGGTATAACCATAAAAAAAATTATAACAAAAGCATGAGACGTTACAATTGAATTATAAATCTGATCATTTTTAATTCATGCCCCTGTCTTCTTAATTCTAATCGAATAATAAATCTTATTGATGAACCAATTATTCCTGATCATATAGCGAATATAAAATATAATATGCCAATATTTTTATGATTAGTGGAGTATAATCATTTTTTCATTCACGAAGAAATTAAGATTTATAAAATTAAATTTATATTTTTAATTTTGAAGATTAATAGTTTAAAATTAACTTAAAATCTTTAAATAAAGTATTAGAGTATTATGTCTGATAAAAGGAATAAATTGTAAATTTATTTATGAAAATAAAATTTTCTAATACTATTAATATAATTTCTATAATTTAAACAAAATATTAAATTGCAAATTTAAAAATAAAATATAATTTTTCAGAAATTAGATTTTAAAGTAAATGTATATGATTCTAAATATAATTACTATAATAGTTATAATTAATAAAATTCACATATCTATATATTTGTATTTTAAGAATATATTTGAGTAATTTTTATTGAATAAATTATTATTAATAAAATTTAAATAATTTCAAATTATTAATAGTCTTGATATTACAATAACGATAGATAGGATAAGATTAAAACCATTAAGTTTAATTACTAAGTTCTCTAACACTAATCATTTTAAAGAAAATACTCCTATTGGTGGAATAAATATATATGTTAGTAATAAATAAGAAAATGTAAGTTTTGATTTATTGTTAAAGATTATTATTTCTATTTTATTTTCTAATTTTATATCTATGATTAAATAGATTATATTATATGATAATACTGAATATATGATGAAGTAAAGAATAAAAATATACAAATTTAAATATATTAATGTTATTATTAATGAAGTTTGATAAATTGAAGAAAATGATATTATTAGTATTAAAGAATTTTTATTTAATATTAATAGAGGTGATACAATTAAATTTAGAGTAATTATAATTAATAATTCTTTTATCGGGATTGAATTTATTAAAAGAATAAAAGGAATTAATTTTATGAATGTTATTAATAAGAATGCATTTATGAAATTAATTGATTTAAATATAAAATTAAATCAAGCATTAAATGGAATAATCCCTAATTTTAATGAAGTTCCCATTATTATTAGGATTGATGAGTATACATTAAAATTATTAAATAAAATTCCCGTTAAAATTAGAGATCTTCTAATAAATGAAATAAAAAAATAAAGAACTCTAATTTTCATATTTTTTGAAATAGCTAATGATGATAAAAAAATTAAGTTAGTAATTTCTATAATTAGTCAAATGAAAAATATATTGTTTAATATGAGAGAAAATACTGATAAAAAGATAATTATTATAGATGAAAAATAAGAATAAAAATTTTTTATCATGATTAATTTTTTGTTAAATCTTTATATTTTAGTGTATGAGCATATAAATTTTTAAAGTTTATGGAATTAAAATTATTACTAAATTACTATTACACTAAATACAATCATTATTCTGCCATCCGCTGTATCGGTATCTATCATAAGATCGAAAAACTGCTTACTTGTTCTCAATTTTATGCTTCTCAAATGGATTTCTGCGGCCCTAATTGTCCGATCTGGTTGAGTAGCGTCTCTAACTGAAGCCTAGGTTGTGCGGAACGTAAATATAAACATTATTTTGCTTTCCATTGCATCTGAACCTATCCTATGATCGAAAAACTTCAAATTCATTCCGAATTTTGTGCTTCTGGAGTCAATTTCAGCGACCCTACTTGTCCGATATGGCTGAGCAGCGGCTCAAACTGCAGCCTGGGTTGTGCGGAAGGTAAGTATAAACATTACTTTGCCTTTTATTGCGTCCAAACCTGCCATAGAATGGAAAAACTGCTTATTTATTCTCAATCTTATGATTCTCATGTCGATTTCAGCGGCCCTAATTGTCCGATCTGGTTGAGCAGCGCCTCTAACGGAAGCCTAGGGTGTCAGGAACGTAAATATAACCCTTCTTTTGCTGTCCACTGCATCTGACCCTATCCTAGGATCGAAAAACTGCAAATTCATTCTGAATTTTTTGCTTCTGAAGTCGATTTCTGCGGCCCCAATTGTCCAATTTGGTTGTCCAGCGTCTGAAACTGAAGACTGGGTTGTGCGGTGTTAGGTTATCCATCTAGTCGACCTGTCATTTGTTTGGATTCTGTTATAATGATTTACTAGATTCGTTATTTATGGTTTTTAGCTTTGACAGCGTCTTCAAAGTTTATGCATTTCTTGGTACGTTATTATTTAATTTCACGGTTTACTATTATTTATATTTTAGTTAATTTAGTTGCGTTGCTTCCAAAACTCTTCGCACCTCTTTAGATTACATTCACTAGTAAGGACTCTTATTGTACTAATATTGTTGTAATACAATATATCACGTTTATTGTTTTACAATCTCTCTATTTTTAATTAAGTGGAAATTATTATCTATATTTTAATTAGGTTAATATTTCTTTCCTGTTTCAGGTTTGCGTTCGCTTCTGTTAAATTATATTATATTTATCTTCCTGAGGGTTTTACTTTTAATTTGTTACCCATAGATGGTATGTATCTTATTCTTACAGTACAATAGATTATCATATTGTAGTGTTCTCTCTTTCAGTCTTTTGTGTTACTCTTTCATCGGCCTGTCTTTTATTCAGTACTTCTGGACAGAAACTCTGGAAAGCGTTCCATTTATTTTAGTCTGGGATAATTGCATCAATTATCTCATTAGGCTCTCATTGAATATTAATTTCTAGATTGTGCGTTAATTTTTGCCTTTGATCTTTCCATTTCTTACAGTAAAGCAGAGTGGGTTGCGCATCATCTTGTGTTTGACAGCTGTACCAGCAGTGATCCGTTTGGTATTCACCTATTTCTTTTTCGTATATTGGTTGAAGCAACCATGACCTGTAAGTATCTGTGTGGTATAAAAATTTACATACCCGTGCTTTCTTGTGACCCATTTCTCAATATCTCTAATCAGCCTTTTAGTCCAGATTCCTGTGTTAGATTCCTCTCATATATTTTGCCATTCTTTGATTGTATTCTCCTTAGTTAATTTGATTTCTTTTTCCAGGTCTTGTTCATATTTTCCTTTCCCTTGTGTAAGGCTAGATACGTAACTTTCTATTAATTTCTTATTGAATTATTCATCTGTGTATGCTTCTTCGTTATAACGAGGTTTGTGACATCTTAATTTATTATCGTTCCTTGTTACTCTGGCTAAATTTTTAATTTTACTATTTCTAGCATTATCCTTTTCTTTTATTTCATAAAGTTCTTTTCTTACTTTGATCTTTACCAAAATGGGTGGAAATCTTGCTAGTACACAGAAGGCGTTTAATGATTAATGATTAATTTAATTTTATTATAAGATTAATGATTTATTTTATTGATTGAAATAAATATTATTTTAGATAATTATGGACCTTATCTAACTTTACTAGTTACTTCCTTATTAACCTTTGATGTAAGTTTATTTCTTATTATCTATTAGGTTCTATCGTATAAATTACAAACTAATTTTCAATTTGTTGTTCGTTTGAAATCAAAATTCGACACCAACAAAATATTCTGCTATTTTGATATATATTTAATATATATTATCATTTTATTTTATTTTATTTTATTCAAAAAGTAGTTTAATTTAAATATTAATTTTGGAGATTAATGATAATTATCTATTTAATTTTTTTTTGAAAATAAAATTATTATGTATTTTGTATAATAAAATATTTTGTGGTTAATTAGTTAAAATTATTATATGATATTTTAAATTTACAAGATTTATGTTTTAGATTAAACTATTTAACTAAAATAATGATTTTATTTTATTGCTTATTCACTTATTTTAATTTTATTAAATTTTATGTTGATTTTCGTTTTTAAGAGTGATTTATTGATAATATTGATTAGTATACAATTTTTTGTAATTTCTATACTATCAATAATCTTTATGTTTGAAATTTATTCTAATGAATGAATTTTCATATATTTTATAGTATTTTCTGTGTGCGATAGAGTTATTGGTTTGAGAATTTTAGTTAATTGTACTTATTTTTATGGGAATCAAAGAATTTCAATATTAAATTTAACATGATAAAAGCTTTTTTAATAATTTTGATATTATTTTTTCTTTATAATTTAAATAAATTTTTAAAATTTACATTTTTATTTTGATGTTTATTAGATTTATATTATTATTCAATTTTAGAAATGAAATATATTGAAACACAATTAGGTTTAATTTTGGCTTTAATTTTTTTTCATTTATATTAGTTATTTTAAATTTATGAATTTTTAATTTGATTTTGTTAATAAATTTATCTAGAATTTGTTTTAATTTAAATTTGATTTTGTTGATTGTTTTATATTTTACATTTTTAACAATAAATTTTTTAATATTTTATTTCTTTTTTGAGGTAAGGTTAATTATTATATGTTTAATTATTGTAAAATGAGGGACAGGTAACATACGATTATTAGCTGGTTATTATCTGATGTTTTATACAATATTTTTTTCATTTCCCTTACTGGTTTTTTTATTAATTATTATTTATTTGAATAATTTAGCGCTAATAAATTTAATAGAAATAATAGATTATAATTTAAATATTTTTATATTTATTTATATATTAAGTTCATTTTTAGTGAAAATTCCTATATTTATATTACATGGATGATTATTAAAAGCTCATGTTGAAGCCCCTGTGTTTGGATCAATAATTTTAGCAGCTATTTTATTAAAATTAGGAACATATGGTTTATTGCGATTTATATATATTTTTTATTCTAATTTTTATTTTGTAAATTTGGTAATTTTAGTATTTAGATTAATTGGGGGGTTAATTGTTTCAATTTTATGTTTACGTCAAATTGATATAAAGATTTTGGTAGCTTATTCTTCAGTAATTCATATAAGAATTTTATTAAGATCTATAATAACTGAAATACTTTTAGGATTTGTAGGTAGTTATATTATTATAATTGCTCATGGATTATGTTCTTCGGGTTTATTTTATTCAGTAAATTTGTGTTATAAATCTTCAGGGAGATGGATTATATTTTTAAATAAGGGGATAATAGCGTTAATGCCTCCAATATCTATATTTTGATTTATATTTTGTACATCTAATATATCTGCTCCTGTTTCATTAAACTTAGTTGGTGAGGTATTTTTGTTAATAATTATTTATTTATGATTCAAATATTTGATTTATTTATTAATTTTTTATTGTTTTCTTAGATTTTGTTATTCATTATATTTATATATTTATGTTCAACATGGAAAAATAAATTTCATTTTAAAGATTTTTAATGCTAATATTTTAGATTATTATATTTTATTGATGCATTGAATTCCCCTAAATTTTATATTTTTAAATTTAATTATTTTTTCATATTAATTTTAAATATATTTTATTTAAATAGTTTAATTAAAATATTGACTTGTGGTGTCAATGATATATGTATTTATATTTTAAATTATCATAAAAATGTTTTTAATTAGTTTATTCATACTATTTTCTGGAATACTATATCTATTTTTAGGCCTATATTTATATACATCTAAATATGTAATTATTTTAGAATGGGATTTAATAAATTTGTTTTGTATAAAATTTAGAATAATTATTTATTTGGATTTTATTAGATTAATATTTATCGGAGTTGTTTCTATTATTTCCTCATGCGTAATAATTTACAGAATTGAATATATAAGGTCAGATAAAAGAATTTGTCGGTTTTTTTATTTATTAATTTTATTTATTCTATCAATATGTTTAATAATTTTAAGTCCCAGAGTTTTATCAATTTTATTAGGATGGGATGGGCTAGGTTTAATTTCTTTTGGTTTAATTATTTATTATCAAAGATATAGAGCTTTTAATTCTGGAGTTTTAACAATTGTATGTAATCGGGTTGGAGATATTGGATTTTTAATATTGATTGTTTCAAATTCCGCAAATGGGTCGTGAAATTTAATATTTTATGAAATAGATAGATTTATAATATTTTTCATATTTTTAAGCGCTTTAACTAAAAGAGCTCAAATACCCTTTTCTTTATGGTTACCTGCAGCTATAATAGCTCCAACCCCTATTTCTACTTTAGTTCATTCTTCAACCTTAGTTACTGCAGGGGTTTATTTATTAATCCATTATTACAGTTTAGTGTTTACAATAAATAATAACGTTATTTTATTTATCTCAATCTTTACTATATTTATGGCTAGTTCTATTGCTAATTTTGAATATGATTTAAAGAAAATTATTGCCCTATCAACTTTAAGTCAGTTAGGATTAATAATAAGAATTTTATCTGTAGGGTTAGTGGATTTAGCCTTCTTTCATTTAGTTATTCATGCTTTATTTAAATCAATAATATTTATATGTGCAGGAAGATTTATTCATAGATCTAATAATAACCAAGATATTCGAAATTTTAATTCTATGAGAATTTTAATACCTTTAAATGGTATAGTTCTATTAATTGGAAAATTAAGTCTATGCGGGTGTTTCTTTTTGTCAGGTTTTCTCTCTAAGGATATAATTATTGAATATTTCTTTATTAATAGAGATATTAGAATTACAATATTTTGTATATTTTATATATCTATGGTGTTTACACTAAGATACTCATTTCGTTTAGTTTTATGAATCTTTTATCCTTTTGAATTTAAAAATGTTACCTACAGAGTATATTATGAATCTTTATACATTAATTTATGTATTTCCTTTTTGTTTATTATAGTTATTTTTATGGGAATACTTATTTTTTATCTAATCTTTAAAGTTTACATTATCTTATTGAATTTTTATGATAAAATATTTATTTTATTTATTTATTTATTACGGATTTATTTTGGTTATTTATTATTTTATTATCCTAATAAACACCCCCAAAAATTTTTATTTAATAAATTTATCTTTTTCCTGAAAGGAATATATTTTTTATCATATTTTTATAAGATTAGGTATACTTTTTTACTTAAATCGATGTATAAAATTAATAATGAAATTGAAAAGGGTCTTTCCGAATCAATTTTGACATTTTGAATGAAAACATTTACAAATTACTTAGTAAAATTTATCAAGTGATTAATTATATATGACACTCTGATGTTTATCCTAAAGCCAAATAAAACTCAACACGAACAACAAACCGCTGATTATTTAATGATACTTATATTTTATATATATTTATCAATATTTATCCTCGTTTATTCATTATTTCTGTTGTTGTATTAAACTTACACCACTTACTGAACGAAAGAATATAATTTATTGTATTATTACTTATTATTGTATATTGCATTAACTGTAAATAATAGTCAGTTGGAAAGGCGTGCAGACATCTCTTCTAAAAATCGAAAATTAAAAACTTTTTAATAGGAACCAGATATTCAACGATGTTCTTTTAATTTCACTTTTCTTAAAACATCAATTTTGATGTATATATATTCAACTTATTCTTTTCAATATGTTTTAATACATTAATAGAGTTTTATTTATTTGCTTAGTATGTACTATTTCACAAGATTTAAGGTTTTACTGGTAGTATTTGAAGAGTACGTTTTGTTATGTTTTCTTATTAATATTATTCAAGATTATCTATTATTATTATTTCAAAATGTAATACTTTATTTTATAATGAATACAAAAATTATGTTTTTGTTATGTTTTATTTAAAATTAATTTCATTTTAGAAAGTGGGATGACATGACTATTGGCGAACCACCCATTATAATAAAAAAAGGGTAACGCGCCATGATAAATACCCCTAGGGTGGTGAGGAAATCTTTCACAATTACAATACAATATATCCTCTAACACGATTTTATAATTAACTGCATAATTGTTCCTTTCAATATCTAATTATGCTAATCTCTTTAGCCTGTTTCACCTGTTCACATAACCTATTTGGCTCCGTACCAATAATTTTGTCTATTCCACGTCTCTCTATTAACTTATACATACCTTTATGAATTTTTAAATTCTTCAGTTTGATTCAAAGATAGTTTTATCTTGTTTCACACTTATATTTTCTTGAAATCTCTGTAAATATTTCAAATATAATGCACCACAACACCAAACACTTTCCTAATTTTATTAAATCTAATACTATATATGAGTGCATTCCTTGAAATGTTCTTTCACGAATTACATCTCGTCATCATTGTGCTATAGTAAATAATATAGTAATTAATGATATAAATAGAATTCAATTAATTTTAAATTGAAAAATTATAATAGCTCTTATTAATAAATTTATTAAATTAATAGATAATATTATTGGTCAAGGCCTGGGTGTTACTAGATGAAATGGATGATTTTTCATTTGTTTTAGTGTTTATTTAAGATAAACAATTTTTTTTTAATTTAATGATTTTAATGATTAGATTCATTAAAGTATAGAAGTCTAAGAATGGAAATTACATACGATTGAATAAATAAAACTGAGATTTCTAGAATAAATAATATATTTTGAATAATGATTATAAATGGAATAATAATTAATCAGGAACTTTCTATTGACGATCCTAGTAAAGTTAAAAGTAAATATCCTGCTAATATATTAGCTGTTAGTCGAATTGATAATGCTCATGGACGAATAATGTTTCTGATTGTTTCAATTAATACTATTAAATTTATTAATATTAAAGGTGTATTTAGTGGTACTAAATGAATTAACATCTTTTCTCAATTTATAGTTCAACCGTAAAATATATGTGTTAATCATATTGATATTGTTAATGATAAATTAATTGATAAGTGACTTGTAGGAGTGAAAGTATATGGTATTAATCCTATTAAATTATAAAGTATAATTATTATTAGTATTCTTAAGAAAATAATTATATTAAATATATATTTGTAACTAATTAGTAATTTAAATTCATTGTAAATTATTATTATAAGTTTAATTCATAATATATTTAAACGAGAGAGAATAAATCAATATATTATTGGTATCATTATTAATGGTAGTAATAAACTAATTCAATTTATTATAAGTATAATATATGTAGATGGGTCGAAAATTGATAATAGGTTTATCATATTCACTTTCATAAATTTTTATTCTTATTTTTTAATATTTTCTTTTTATTTTTATATGGAGAAAAATTAATAAATAAATAATGAAGTTTAATGATTATAATGTAAATAATTCTTAATGTGAGAAATAGAAGAATTGATCATAATATTGGTTTTATCTGTGGTATAAAAAAAATATTTAAATATTGGCCATTAGAAGTATATCGAATTTATACTATAATATGGTTTAAGAGACCAATTCTTTCATTTCAGACATCTAATGATTAAATTATTATTGTTAAATAAAATATAAATAAAAAATATTAAAAAATTAATAATTTTAAATTGACAATTTAATGTTATATGTTTAACTAATTTTTTATCTTAGGATTTTATAAAGTTATTATTCTAAGTAATCAATTTCCAAAATCATTTATTGATGTTGATTCTACTACGATAGGTATAAATCCATGATTTGTTCCACAAATTTCTGAACATTGGCCAAAAAATAATCCTGGTCGGTATGTAAATAATATTATTTGATTAAGTCGTCCTGGAGTTGCATCTATTTTTATTCCTAAGGATGGAATTGTTCATGAGTGAATTACATCAACAGATGTTGTAATTAAAGGAATTGGGGTTTTAAATGGAATAATAATTCGATTATCTACATCTAATAGTCGAAATAATCTTAAATTTGAATAATCATTGATTATAAAAGAATCATAATTTAAATAAAATTCTGGATATTCATATCTTCAATATCATTGATGACCAATAGCTTTAATTGTAAAATATGAGAATGTCCATATTTCATCAACAAAATAAAGAGTTTTTAATGATGGAAATGCAATAATTATTAATACAATTATTGGAAAAATAGTTCAAATAATTTCAATTAAATTATTTTCTAATAAAAATCGATTTCTAAATTTTCTTAAAATGATATTTATTATTATAAATAATGTTATCGAAATAATTATTGATAATATTATATATAGTAATATTATAAAATACAACTAAATTATCAGCAAAAGGAGAGTTAGGATCTTGAAGTGAAAATATATTTCATGTAGCAATTCTTAATAAATGAAATATATCTTTATATATGAAGCTTAAATTCATCGCACTAATCTGCCATATTAAATTTAATTTTTAATTTATAAATTTTATAAGTTTAAAATTAAATTTTATTTTTTTTATTTTCTTTTTTAAAAATCAAAGGAATTTCATTAAATGAGTGTTCAAATGGGGGATAGTTTTGTAATCATTCGAGTGAATTTTGAAAATATTTAAGTAAAATTAATCGTTTTACTATAAATCTTTCTAATATAATAAAAATAAATATTATTATTCTATTAATTGAAATTAATGATCCTAGTGAAGGTAAAAAATTTCAACAGTAATACGCGTCAGGGTAATCTGAATATCGTCGTGGTATGCCTATTAATCCTAAAAAATGTTGAGGGAAGAATGTTATATTTACTCCAATAAATATAAAATAAAATTGAATTTTAAGAAATTTTTTGTTTAGTGTTAAGCCAGTAATTAAAGGATATCAGTGAAATAATCTTGCAATAATTCTAAATACTGCTCCTATTGAAAGTACATAATGAAAATGTCCTACAACATAGTATGTATCATGAAGTAAAATATGAATAGATGAATTTGATAATATAATTCCTGTTAATCCTCCTATTGTAAACAAAAAAATAAATCCCATAGATCATAAAGTTGTTGGATTTGCGTAAGCTTTTGATCCATGGAATGTTGCTAGTCATCTAAAAACTTTAATGCCAGTGGGAATGGCAGTAATTATAGTTGCTGATGTGAAATAAGCGCGAGTATCTACATCTATTCCAACAGTAAATATGTGATGTGCTCATGCAATAAATCCTAGAAAACCAATTCCTAGTATTGCGTATACTATTCCTATGTTTCCAAATGTTGCTTTTTTACCTCTTTCGTTTAAAATAATATGTGAGATTAGTCCAAATCCTGGAAGAATTAGAATATAAACTTCTGGATGTCCAAAGAATCAAAATAAGTGTTGGTATAAAATTGGGTCACCCCCTCCTATAGGGTAAAAAAAGAAGAATTTAAATTTCGATCTGATAAAAGTATTGTAATTGCTCCAGCAAGAACAGGTAGTGATAGTAAAAGTAAAATTGCTGTAATTATAACTGATCATGGGAATAAAGGTATTTGATCATATTGTAGCGAATAATTTATTATATTGAAAATTGTCACTACAAAATTAATAGCTCCTATGATTGATGATACTCCGGCGATATGAAGGGAAAAAATTGTTAGATCGGTAGATGATGATGGGTGGTATATAAATGATGATAATGGAGGGTAAATTGTTCATCCTGTGCCTGATCCTGAATTTAAATAATTTCTTATTAATAATGAAAAAATTGAAGGAGGTAGTAATCAAAATCTTATATTGTTTATTCGTGGAAATGCCATATCTGGAGCTCCAATCATTAAGGGAACTAATCAGTTCCCAAAATCTCCAATTATGAATGGTATAACCATAAAAAAAATTATAACAAAAGCATGAGACGTTACAATTGAATTATAAATCTGATCATTTTTAATTCATGCCCCTGTCTTCTTAATTCTAATCGAATAATAAATCTTATTGATGAACCAATTATTCCTGATCATATAGCGAATATAAAATATAATATGCCAATATTTTTATGATTAGTGGAGTATAATCATTTTTTCATTCACGAAGAAATTAAGATTTATAAAATTAAATTTATATTTTTAATTTTGAAGATTAATAGTTTAAAATTAACTTAAAATCTTTAAATAAAGTATTAGAGTATTATGTCTGATAAAAGGAATAAATTGTAAATTTATTTATGAAAATAAAATTTTCTAATACTATTAATATAATTTCTATAATTTAAACAAAATATTAAATTGCAAATTTAAAAATAAAATATAATTTTTCAGAAATTAGATTTTAAAGTAAATGTATATGATTCTAAATATAATTACTATAATAGTTATAATTAATAAAATTCACATATCTATATATTTGTATTTTAAGAATATATTTGAGTAATTTTTATTGAATAAATTATTATTAATAAAATTTAAATAATTTCAAATTATTAATAGTCTTGATATTACAATAACGATAGATAGGATAAGATTAAAACCATTAAGTTTAATTACTAAGTTCTCTAACACTAATCATTTTAAAGAAAATACTCCTATTGGTGGAATAAATATATATGTTAGTAATAAATAAGAAAATGTAAGTTTTGATTTATTGTTAAAGATTATTATTTCTATTTTATTTTCTAATTTTATATCTATGATTAAATAGATTATATTATATGATAATACTGAATATATGATGAAGTAAAGAATAAAAATATACAAATTTAAATATATTAATGTTATTATTAATGAAGTTTGATAAATTGAAGAAAATGATATTATTAGTATTAAAGAATTTTTATTTAATATTAATAGAGGTGATACAATTAAATTTAGAGTAATTATAATTAATAATTCTTTTATCGGGATTGAATTTATTAAAAGAATAAAAGGAATTAATTTTATGAATGTTATTAATAAGAATGCATTTATGAAATTAATTGATTTAAATATAAAATTAAATCAAGCATTAAATGGAATAATCCCTAATTTTAATGAAGTTCCCATTATTATTAGGATTGATGAGTATACATTAAAATTATTAAATAAAATTCCCGTTAAAATTAGAGATCTTCTAATAAATGAAATAAAAAGATAAAGAACTCTAATTTTCATATTTTTTGAAATAGCTAATGATGATAAAAAAATTAAGTTAGTAATTTCTATAATTAGTCAAATGAAAAATATATTGTTTAATATGAGAGAAAATACTGATAAAAAGATAATTATTATAGATGAAAAATAAGAATAAAAATTTTTTATCATGATTAATTTTTTGTTAAATCTTTATATTTTAGTGTATGAGCATATAAATTTTTAAAGTTTATGGAATTAAAATTATTACTAAATTACTATTACACTAAATACAATCATTATTCTGCCATCCGCTGTATCGGTATCTATCATAAGATCGAAAAACTGCTTACTTGTTCTCAATTTTATGCTTCTCAAATGGATTTCTGCGGCCCTAATTGTCCGATCTGGTTGAGTAGCGTCTCTAACTGAAGCCTAGGTTGTGCGGAACGTAAATATAAACATTATTTTGCTTTCCATTGCATCTGAACCTATCCTATGATCGAAAAACTTCAAATTCATTCCGAATTTTGTGCTTCTGGAGTCAATTTCAGCGACCCTACTTGTCCGATATGGCTGAGCAGCGGCTCAAACTGCAGCCTGGGTTGTGCGGAACGTAAGTATAAACATTACTTTGCCTTTTATTGCGTCCAAACCTGCCATAGAATGGAAAAACTGCTTATTTATTCTCAATCTTATGATTCTCATGTCGATTTCAGCGGCCCTAATTGTCCGATCTGGTTGAGCAGCGCCTCTAACGGAAGCCTAGGGTGTCAGGAACGTAAATATAACCCTTCTTTTGCTGTCCACTGCATCTGACCCTATCCTAGGATCGAAAAACTGCAAATTCATTCTGAATTTTTTGCTTCTGAAGTCGATTTCTGCGGCCCCAATTGTCCAATTTGGTTGTCCAGCGTCTGAAACTGAAGACTGGGTTGTGCGGTGTTAGGTTATCCATCTAGTCGACCTGTCATTTGTTTGGATTCTGTTATAATGATTTACTAGATTCGTTATTTATGGTTTTTAGCTTTGACAGCGTCTTCAAAGTTTATGCATTTCTTGGTACGTTATTATTTAATTTCACGGTTTACTATTATTTATATTTTAGTTAATTTAGTTGCGTTGCTTCCAAAACTCTTCGCACCTCTTTAGATTACATTCACTAGTAAGGACTCTTATTGTACTAATATTGTTGTAATACAATATATCACGTTTATTGTTTTACAATCTCTCTATTTTTAATTAAGTGGAAATTATTATCTATATTTTAATTAGGTTAATATTTCTTTCCTGTTTCAGGTTTGCGTTCGCTTCTGTTAAATTATATTATATTTATCTTCCTGAGGGTTTTACTTTTAATTTGTTACCCATAGATGGTATGTATCTTATTCTTACAGTACAATAGATTATCATATTGTAGTGTTCTCTCTTTCAGTCTTTTGTGTTACTCTTTCATCGGCCTGTCTTTTATTCAGTACTTCTGGACAGAAACTCTGGAAAGCGTTCCATTTATTTTAGTCTGGGATAATTGCATCAATTATCTCATTAGGCTCTCATTGAATATTAATTTCTAGATTGTGCGTTAATTTTTGCCTTTGATCTTTCCATTTCTTACAGTAAAGCAGAGTGGGTTGCGCATCATCTTGTGTTTGACAGCTGTACCAGCAGTGATCCGTTTGGTATTCACCTATTTCTTTTTCGTATATTGGTTGAAGCAACCATGACCTGTAAGTATCTGTGTGGTATAAAAATTTACATACCCGTGCTTTCTTGTGACCCATTTCTCAATATCTCTAATCAGCCTTTTAGTCCAGATTCCTGTGTTAGATTCCTCTCATATATTTTGCCATTCTTTGATTGTATTCTCCTTAGTTAATTTGATTTCTTTTTCCAGGTCTTGTTCATATTTTCCTTTCCCTTGTGTAAGGCTAGATACGTAACTTTCTATTAATTTCTTATTGAATTATTCATCTGTGTATGCTTCTTCGTTATAACGAGGTTTGTGACATCTTAATTTATTATCGTTCCTTGTTACTCTGGCTAAATTTTTAATTTTACTATTTCTAGCATTATCCTTTTCTTTTATTTCATAAAGTTCTTTTCTTACTTTGATCTTTACCAAAATGGGTGGAAATCTTGCTAGTACACAGAAGGCGTTTAATGATTAATGATTAATTTAATTTTATTATAAGATTAATGATTTATTTTATTGATTGAAATAAATATTATTTTAGATAATTATGGACCTTATCTAACTTTACTAGTTACTTCCTTATTAACCTTTGATGTAAGTTTATTTCTTATTATCTATTAGGTTCTATCGTATAAATTACAAACTAATTTTCAATTTGTTGTTCGTTTGAAATCAAAATTCGACACCAACAAAATATTCTGCTATTTTGATATATATTTAATATATATTATCATTTTATTTTATTTTATTTTATTCAAAAAGTAGTTTAATTTAAATATTAATTTTGGAGATTAATGATAATTATCTATTTAATTTTTTTTTGAAAATAAAATTATTATGTATTTTGTATAATAAAATATTTTGTGGTTAATTAGTTAAAATTATTATATGATATTTTAAATTTACAAGATTTATGTTTTAGATTAAACTATTTAACTAAAATAATGATTTTATTTTATTGCTTATTCACTTATTTTAATTTTATTAAATTTTATGTTGATTTTCGTTTTTAAGAGTGATTTATTGATAATATTGATTAGTATACAATTTTTTGTAATTTCTATACTATCAATAATCTTTATGTTTGAAATTTATTCTAATGAATGAATTTTCATATATTTTATAGTATTTTCTGTGTGCGATAGAGTTATTGGTTTGAGAATTTTAGTTAATTGTACTTATTTTTATGGGAATCAAAGAATTTCAATATTAAATTTAACATGATAAAAGCTTTTTTAATAATTTTGATATTATTTTTTCTTTATAATTTAAATAAATTTTTAAAATTTACATTTTTATTTTGATGTTTATTAGATTTATATTATTATTCAATTTTAGAAATGAAATATATTGAAACACAATTAGGTTTAATTTTGGCTTTAATTTTTTTTCATTTATATTAGTTATTTTAAATTTATGAATTTTTAATTTGATTTTGTTAATAAATTTATCTAGAATTTGTTTTAATTTAAATTTGATTTTGTTGATTGTTTTATATTTTACATTTTTAACAATAAATTTTTTAATATTTTATTTCTTTTTTGAGGTAAGGTTAATTATTATATGTTTAATTATTGTAAAATGAGGGACAGGTAACATACGATTATTAGCTGGTTATTATCTGATGTTTTATACAATATTTTTTTCATTTCCCTTACTGGTTTTTTTATTAATTATTATTTATTTGAATAATTTAGCGCTAATAAATTTAATAGAAATAATAGATTATAATTTAAATATTTTTATATTTATTTATATATTAAGTTCATTTTTAGTGAAAATTCCTATATTTATATTACATGGATGATTATTAAAAGCTCATGTTGAAGCCCCTGTGTTTGGATCAATAATTTTAGCAGCTATTTTATTAAAATTAGGAACATATGGTTTATTGCGATTTATATATATTTTTTATTCTAATTTTTATTTTGTAAATTTGGTAATTTTAGTATTTAGATTAATTGGGGGGTTAATTGTTTCAATTTTATGTTTACGTCAAATTGATATAAAGATTTTGGTAGCTTATTCTTCAGTAATTCATATAAGAATTTTATTAAGATCTATAATAACTGAAATACTTTTAGGATTTGTAGGTAGTTATATTATTATAATTGCTCATGGATTATGTTCTTCGGGTTTATTTTATTCAGTAAATTTGTGTTATAAATCTTCAGGGAGATGGATTATATTTTTAAATAAGGGGATAATAGCGTTAATGCCTCCAATATCTATATTTTGATTTATATTTTGTACATCTAATATATCTGCTCCTGTTTCATTAAACTTAGTTGGTGAGGTATTTTTGTTAATAATTATTTATTTATGATTCAAATATTTGATTTATTTATTAATTTTTTATTGTTTTCTTAGATTTTGTTATTCATTATATTTATATATTTATGTTCAACATGGAAAAATAAATTTCATTTTAAAGATTTTTAATGCTAATATTTTAGATTATTATATTTTATTGATGCATTGAATTCCCCTAAATTTTATATTTTTAAATTTAATTATTTTTTCATATTAATTTTAAATATATTTTATTTAAATAGTTTAATTAAAATATTGACTTGTGGTGTCAATGATATATGTATTTATATTTTAAATTATCATAAAAATGTTTTTAATTAGTTTATTCATACTATTTTCTGGAATACTATATCTATTTTTAGGCCTATATTTATATACATCTAAATATGTAATTATTTTAGAATGGGATTTAATAAATTTGTTTTGTATAAAATTTAGAATAATTATTTATTTGGATTTTATTAGATTAATATTTATCGGAGTTGTTTCTATTATTTCCTCATGCGTAATAATTTACAGAATTGAATATATAAGGTCAGATAAAAGAATTTGTCGGTTTTTTTATTTATTAATTTTATTTATTCTATCAATATGTTTAATAATTTTAAGTCCCAGAGTTTTATCAATTTTATTAGGATGGGATGGGCTAGGTTTAATTTCTTTTGGTTTAATTATTTATTATCAAAGATATAGAGCTTTTAATTCTGGAGTTTTAACAATTGTATGTAATCGGGTTGGAGATATTGGATTTTTAATATTGATTGTTTCAAATTCCGCAAATGGGTCGTGAAATTTAATATTTTATGAAATAGATAGATTTATAATATTTTTCATATTTTTAAGCGCTTTAACTAAAAGAGCTCAAATACCCTTTTCTTTATGGTTACCTGCAGCTATAATAGCTCCAACCCCTATTTCTACTTTAGTTCATTCTTCAACCTTAGTTACTGCAGGGGTTTATTTATTAATCCATTATTACAGTTTAGTGTTTACAATAAATAATAACGTTATTTTATTTATCTCAATCTTTACTATATTTATGGCTAGTTCTATTGCTAATTTTGAATATGATTTAAAGAAAATTATTGCCCTATCAACTTTAAGTCAGTTAGGATTAATAATAAGAATTTTATCTGTAGGGTTAGTGGATTTAGCCTTCTTTCATTTAGTTATTCATGCTTTATTTAAATCAATAATATTTATATGTGCAGGAAGATTTATTCATAGATCTAATAATAACCAAGATATTCGAAATTTTAATTCTATGAGAATTTTAATACCTTTAAATGGTATAGTTCTATTAATTGGAAAATTAAGTCTATGCGGGTGTTTCTTTTTGTCAGGTTTTCTCTCTAAGGATATAATTATTGAATATTTTTTTATTAATAGAGATATTAGAATTACAATATTTTGTATATTTTATATATCTATGGTGTTTACACTAAGATACTCATTTCGTTTAGTTTTATGAATCTTTTATCCTTTTGAATTTAAAAATGTTACCTACAGAGTATATTATGAATCTTTATACATTAATTTATGTATTTCCTTTTTGTTTATTATAGTTATTTTTATGGGAATACTTATTTTTTATCTAATCTTTAAAGTTTACATTATCTTATTGAATTTTTATGATAAAATATTTATTTTATTTATTTATTTATTACGGATTTATTTTGGTTATTTATTATTTTATTATCCTAATAAACACCCCCAAAAATTTTTATTTAATAAATTTATCTTTTTCCTGAAAGGAATATATTTTTTATCATATTTTTATAAGATTAGGTATACTTTTTTACTTAAATCGATGTATAAAATTAATAATGAAATTGAAAAGGGTCTTTCCGAATCAATTTTGACATTTTGAATGAAAACATTTACAAATTACTTAGTAAAATTTATCAAGTGATTAATTATATATGACACTCTGATGTTTATCCTAAAGCCAAATAAAACTCAACACGAACAACAAACCGCTGATTATTTAATGATACTTATATTTTATATATATTTATCAATATTTATCCTCGTTTATTCATTATTTCTGTTGTTGTATTAAACTTACACCACTTACTGAACGAAAGAATATAATTTATTGTATTATTACTTATTATTGTATATTGCATTAACTGTAAATAATAGTCAGTTGGAAAGGCGTGCAGACATCTCTTCTAAAAATCGAAAATTAAAAACTTTTTAATAGGAACCAGATATTCAACGATGTTCTTTTAATTTCACTTTTCTTAAAACATCAATTTTGATGTATATATATTCAACTTATTCTTTTCAATATGTTTTAATACATTAATAGAGTTTTATTTATTTGCTTAGTATGTACTATTTCACAAGATTTAAGGTTTTACTGGTAGTATTTGAAGAGTACGTTTTGTTATGTTTTCTTATTAATATTATTCAAGATTATCTATTATTATTATTTCAAAATGTAATACTTTATTTTATAATGAATACAAAAATTATGTTTTTGTTATGTTTTATTTAAAATTAATTTCATTTTAGAAAGTGGGATGACATGACTATTGGCGAACCACCCATTATAATAAAAAAAGGGTAACGCGCCATGATAAATACCCCTAGGGTGGTGAGGAAATCTTTCACAATTACAATACAATATATCCTCTAACACGATTTTATAATTAACTGCATAATTGTTCCTTTCAATATCTAATTATGCTAATCTCTTTAGCCTGTTTCACCTGTTCACATAACCTATTTGGCTCCGTACCAATAATTTTGTCTATTCCACGTCTCTCTATTAACTTATACATACCTTTATGAATTTTTAAATTCTTCAGTTTGATTCAAAGATAGTTTTATCTTGTTTCACACTTATATTTTCTTGAAATCTCTGTAAATATTTCAAATATAATGCACCACAACACCAAACACTTTCCTAATTTTATTAAATCTAATACTATATATGAGTGCATTCCTTGAAATGTTCTTTCACGAATTACATCTCGTCATCATTGTGCTATAGTAAATAATATAGTAATTAATGATATAAATAGAATTCAATTAATTTTAAATTGAAAAATTATAATAGCTCTTATTAATAAATTTATTAAATTAATAGATAATATTATTGGTCAAGGCCTGGGTGTTACTAGATGAAATGGATGATTTTTCATTTGTTTTAGTGTTTATTTAAGATAAACAATTTTTTTTTAATTTAATGATTTTAATGATTAGATTCATTAAAGTATAGAAGTCTAAGAATGGAAATTACATACGATTGAATAAATAAAACTGAGATTTCTAGAATAAATAATATATTTTGAATAATGATTATAAATGGAATAATAATTAATCAGGAACTTTCTATTGACGATCCTAGTAAAGTTAAAAGTAAATATCCTGCTAATATATTAGCTGTTAGTCGAATTGATAATGCTCATGGACGAATAATGTTTCTGATTGTTTCAATTAATACTATAAAATTTATTAATATTAAAGGTGTATTTAGTGGTACTAAATGAATTAACATCTTTTCTCAATTTATAGTTCAACCGTAAAATATATGTGTTAATCATATTGATATTGTTAATGATAAATTAATTGATAAGTGACTTGTAGGAGTGAAAGTATATGGTATTAATCCTATTAAATTATAAAGTATAATTATTATTAGTATTCTTAAGAAAATAATTATATTAAATATATATTTGTAACTAATTAGTAATTTAAATTCATTGTAAATTATTATTATAAGTTTAATTCATAATATATTTAAACGAGAGAGAATAAATCAATATATTATTGGTATCATTATTAATGGTAGTAATAAACTAATTCAATTTATTATAAGTATAATATATGTAGATGGGTCGAAAATTGATAATAGGTTTATCATATTCACTTTCATAAATTTTTATTCTTATTTTTTAATATTTTCTTTTTATTTTTATATGGAGAAAAATTAATAAATAAATAATGAAGTTTAATGATTATAATGTAAATAATTCTTAATGTGAGAAATAGAAGAATTGATCATAATATTGGTTTTATCTGTGGTATAAAAAAAATATTTAAATATTGGCCATTAGAAGTATATCGAATTTATACTATAATATGGTTTAAGAGACCAATTCTTTCATTTCAGACATCTAATGATTAAATTATTATTGTTAAATAAAATATAAATAAAAAATATTAAAAAATTAATAATTTTAAATTGACAATTTAATGTTATATGTTTAACTAATTTTTTATCTTAGGATTTTATAAAGTTATTATTCTAAGTAATCAATTTCCAAAATCATTTATTGATGTTGATTCTACTACGATAGGTATAAATCTATGATTTGTTCCACAAATTTCTGAACATTGGCCAAAAAATAATCCTGGTCGGTATGTAAATAATATTATTTGATTAAGTCGTCCTGGAGTTGCATCTATTTTTATTCCTAAGGATGGAATTGTTCATGAGTGAATTACATCAACAGATGTTGTAATTAAAGGAATTGGGGTTTTAAATGGAATAATAATTCGATTATCTACATCTAATAGTCGAAATAATCTTAAATTTGAATAATCATTGATTATAAAAGAATCATAATTTAAATAAAATTCTGGATATTCATATCTTCAATATCATTGATGACCAATAGCTTTAATTGTAAAATATGAGAATGTCCATATTTCATCAACAAAATAAAGAGTTTTTAATGATGGAAATGCAATAATTATTAATACAATTATTGGAAAAATAGTTCAAATAATTTCAATTAAATTATTTTCTAATAAAAATCGATTTCTAAATTTTCTTAAAATGATATTTATTATTATAAATAATGTTATCGAAATAATTATTGATAATATTATATATAGTAATATTATAAAATACAACTAAATTATCAGCAAAAGGAGAGTTAGGATCTTGAAGTGAAAATATATTTCATGTAGCAATTCTTAATAAATGAAATATATCTTTATATATGAAGCTTAAATTCATCGCACTAATCTGCCATATTAAATTTAATTTTTAATTTATAAATTTTATAAGTTTAAAATTAAATTTTATTTTTTTTATTTTCTTTTTTAAAAATCAAAGGAATTTCATTAAATGAGTGTTCAAATGGGGGATAGTTTTGTAATCATTCGAGTGAATTTTGAAAATATTTAAGTAAAATTAATCGTTTTACTATAAATCTTTCTAATATAATAAAAATAAATATTATTATTCTATTAATTGAAATTAATGATCCTAGTGAAGGTAAAAAATTTCAACAGTAATACGCGTCAGGGTAATCTGAATATCGTCGTGGTATGCCTATTAATCCTAAAAAATGTTGAGGGAAGAATGTTATATTTACTCCAATAAATATAAAATAAAATTGAATTTTAAGAAATTTTTTGTTTAGTGTTAAGCCAGTAATTAAAGGATATCAGTGAAATAATCTTGCAATAATTCTAAATACTGCTCCTATTGAAAGTACATAATGAAAATGTCCTACAACATAGTATGTATCATGAAGTAAAATATGAATAGATGAATTTGATAATATAATTCCTGTTAATCCTCCTATTGTAAACAAAAAAATAAATCCCATAGATCATAAAGTTGTTGGATTTGCGTAAGCTTTTGATCCATGGAATGTTGCTAGTCATCTAAAAACTTTAATGCCAGTGGGAATGGCAGTAATTATAGTTGCTGATGTGAAATAAGCGCGAGTATCTACATCTATTCCAACAGTAAATATGTGATGTGCTCATCCAATAAATCCTAGAAAACCAATTCCTAGTATTGCGTATACTATTCCTATGTTTCCAAATGTTGCTTTTTTACCTCTTTCGTTTAAAATAATATGTGAGATTAGTCCAAATCCTGGAAGAATTAGAATATAAACTTTTGGATGTCCAAAGAATCAAAATAAGTGTTGGTATAAAATTGGGTCACCCCCTCCTATAGGGTAAAAAAAGAAGAATTTAAATTTCGATCTGATAAAAGTATTGTAATTGCTCCAGCAAGAACAGGTAGTGATAGTAAAAGTAAAATTGCTGTAATTATAACTGATCATGGGAATAAAGGTATTTGATCACATTGTAGCGAATAATTTATTATATTGAAAATTGTCACTAAAAAATTAATAGCCCCTATGATTGATGATACTCCGGCGATATGAAGGGAAAAAATTGTTAGATCGGTAGATGATGATGGGTGGTATATAAATGATGATAATGGAGGGTAAATTGTTCATCCTGTGCCTGATCCTGAATTTAAATAATTTCTTATTAATAATGAAAAAATTGAAGGAGGTAGTAATCAAAATCTTATATTGTTTATTCGTGGAAATGCCATATCTGGAGCTCCAATCATTAAGGGAACTAATCAGTTCCCAAAATCTCCAATTATGAATGGTATAACCATAAAAAAAATTATAACAAAAGCATGAGACGTTACAATTGAATTATAAATCTGATCATTTTTAATTCATGCCCCTGTCTTCTTAATTCTAATCGAATAATAAATCTTATTGATGAACCAATTATTCCTGATCATATAGCGAATATAAAATATAATATGCCAATATTTTTATGATTAGTGGAGTATAATCATTTTTTCATTCACGAAGAAATTAAGATTTATAAAATTATATTTATATTTTTAATTTTGAAGATTAATAGTTTAAAATTAACTTAAAATCTTTAAATAAAGTATTAGAGTATTATGTCTGATAAAAGGAATAAATTGTAAATTTATTTATGAAAATAAAATTTTCTAATACTATTAATATAATTTCTATAATTTAAACAAAATATTAAATTGCAAATTTAAAAATAAAATATAATTTTTCAGAAATTAGATTTTAAAGTAAATGTATATGATTCTAAATATAATTACTATAATAGTTATAATTAATAAAATTCACATATCTATATATTTGTATTTTAAGAATATATTTGAGTAATTTTTATTGAATAAATTATTATTAATAAAATTTAAATAATTTCAAATTATTAATAGTCTTGATATTACAATAACGATAGATAGGATAAGATTAAAACCATTAAGTTTAATTACTAAGTTCTCTAACACTAATCATTTTAAAGAAAATACTCCTATTGGTGGAATAAATATATATGTTAGTAATAAATAAGAAAATGTAAGTTTTGATTTATTGTTAAAGATTATTATTTCTATTTTATTTTCTAATTTTATATCTATGATTAAATAGATTATATTATATGATAATACTGAATATATGATGAAGTAAAGAATAAAAATATACAAATTTAAATATATTAATGTTATTATTAATGAAGTTTGATAAATTGAAGAAAATGATATTATTAGTATTAAAGAATTTTTATTTAATATTAATAGAGGTGATACAATTAAATTTAGAGTAATTATAATTAATAATTCTTTTATCGGGATTGAATTTATTAAAAGAATAAAAGGAATTAATTTTATGAATGTTATTAATAAGAATGCATTTATGAAATTAATTGATTTAAATATAAAATTAAATCAAGCATTAAATGGAATAATCCCTAATTTTAATGAAGTTCCCATTATTATTAGGATTGATGAGTATACATTAAAATTATTAAATAAAATTCCCGTTAAAATTAGAGATCTTCTAATAAATGAAATAAAAAAATAAAGAACTCTAATTTTCATATTTTTTGAAATAGCTAATGATGATAAAAAAATTAAGTTAGTAATTTCTATAATTAGTCAAATGAAAAATATATTGTTTAATATGAGAGAAAATACTGATAAAAAGATAATTATTATAGATGAAAAATAAGAATAAAAATTTTTTATCATGATTAATTTTTTGTTAAATCTTTATATTTTAGTGTATGAGCATATAAATTTTTAAAGTTTATGGAATTAAAATTATTACTAAATTACTATTACACTAAATACAATCATTATTCTGCCATCCGCTGTATCGGTATCTATCATAAGATCGAAAAACTGCTTACTTGTTCTCAATTTTATGCTTCTCAAATGGATTTCTGCGGCCCTAATTGTCCGATCTGGTTGAGTAGCGTCTCTAACTGAAGCCTAGGTTGTGCGGAACGTAAATATAAACATTATTTTGCTTTCCATTGCATCTGAACCTATCCTATGATCGAAAAACTTCAAATTCATTCCGAATTTTGTGCTTCTGGAGTCAATTTCAGCGACCCTACTTGTCCGATATGGCTGAGCAGCGGCTCAAACTGCAGCCTGGGTTGTGCGGAAGGTAAGTATAAACATTACTTTGCCTTTTATTGCGTCCAAACCTGCCATAGAATGGAAAAACTGCTTATTTATTCTCAATCTTATGATTCTCATGTCGATTTCAGCGGCCCTAATTGTCCGATCTGGTTGAGCAGCGCCTCTAACGGAAGCCTAGGGTGTCAGGAACGTAAATATAACCCTTCTTTTGCTGTCCACTGCATCTGACCCTATCCTAGGATCGAAAAACTGCAAATTCATTCTGAATTTTTTGCTTCTGAAGTCGATTTCTGCGGCCCCAATTGTCCAATTTGGTTGTCCAGCGTCTGAAACTGAAGACTGGGTTGTGCGGTGTTAGGTTATCCATCTAGTCGACCTGTCATTTGTTTGGATTCTGTTATAATGATTTACTAGATTCGTTATTTATGGTTTTTAGCTTTGACAGCGTCTTCAAAGTTTATGCATTTCTTGGTACGTTATTATTTAATTTCACGGTTTACTATTATTTATATTTTAGTTAATTTAGTTGCGTTGCTTCCAAAACTCTTCGCACCTCTTTAGATTACATTCACTAGTAAGGACTCTTATTGTACTAATATTGTTGTAATACAATATATCACGTTTATTGTTTTACAATCTCTCTATTTTTAATTAAGTGGAAATTATTATCTATATTTTAATATAATATTTTTAATATTTCTTTCCTGTTTCAGGTTTGCGTTCGCTTCTGTTAAATTATATTATATTTATCTTCCTGAGGGTTTTACTTTTAATTTGTTACCCATAGATGGTATGTATCTTATTCTTACAGTACAATAGATTATCATATTGTAGTGTTCTCTCTTTCAGTCTTTTGTGTTACTCTTTCATCGGCCTGTCTTTTATTCAGTACTTCTGGACAGAAACTCTGGAAAGCGTTCCATTTATTTTAGTCTGGGATAATTGCATCAATTATCTCATTAGGCTCTCATTGAATATTAATTTCTAGATTGTGCGTTAATTTTTGCCTTTGATCTTTCCATTTCTTACAGTAAAGCAGAGTGGGTTGCGCATCATCTTGTGTTTGACAGCTGTACCAGCAGTGATCCGTTTGGTATTCACCTATTTCTTTTTCGTATATTGGTTGAAGCAACCATGACCTGTAAGTATCTGTGTGGTATAAAAATTTACATACCCGTGCTTTCTTGTGACCCATTTCTCAATATCTCTAATCAGCCTTTTAGTCCAGATTCCTGTGTTAGATTCCTCTCATATATTTTGCCATTCTTTGATTGTATTCTCCTTAGTTAATTTGATTTCTTTTTCCAGGTCTTGTTCATATTTTCCTTTCCCTTGTGTAAGGCTAGATACGTAACTTTCTATTAATTTCTTATTGAATTATTCATCTGTGTATGCTTCTTCGTTATAACGAGGTTTGTGACATCTTAATTTATTATCGTTCCTTGTTACTCTGGCTAAATTTTTAATTTTACTATTTCTAGCATTATCCTTTTCTTTTATTTCATAAAGTTCTTTTCTTACTTTGATCTTTACCAAAATGGGTGGAAATCTTGCTAGTACACAGAAGGCGTTTAATGATTAATGATTAATTTAATTTTATTATAAGATTAATGATTTATTTTATTGATTGAAATAAATATTATTTTAGATAATTATGGACCTTATCTAACTTTACTAGTTACTTCCTTATTAACCTTTGATGTAAGTTTATTTCTTATTATCTATTAGGTTCTATCGTATAAATTACAAACTAATTTTCAATTTGTTGTTCGTTTGAAATCAAAATTCGACACCAACAAAATATTCTGCTATTTTGATATATATTTAATATATATTATCATTTTATTTTATTTTATTTTATTCAAAAAGTAGTTTAATTTAAATATTAATTTTGGAGATTAATGATAATTATCTATTTAATTTTTTTTTGAAAATAAAATTATTATGTATTTTGTATAATAAAATATTTTGTGGTTAATTAGTTAAAATTATTATATGATATTTTAAATTTACAAGATTTATGTTTTAGATTAAACTATTTAACTAAAATAATGATTTTATTTTATTGCTTATTCACTTATTTTAATTTTATTAAATTTTATGTTGATTTTCGTTTTTAAGAGTGATTTATTGATAATATTGATTAGTATACAATTTTTTGTAATTTCTATACTATCAATAATCTTTATGTTTGAAATTTATTCTAATGAATGAATTTTCATATATTTTATAGTATTTTCTGTGTGCGATAGAGTTATTGGTTTGAGAATTTTAGTTAATTGTACTTATTTTTATGGGAATCAAAGAATTTCAATATTAAATTTAACATGATAAAAGCTTTTTTAATAATTTTGATATTATTTTTTCTTTATAATTTAAATAAATTTTTAAAATTTACATTTTTATTTTGATGTTTATTAGATTTATATTATTATTCAATTTTAGAAATGAAATATATTGAAACACAATTAGGTTTAATTTTGGCTTTAATTTTTTTTCATTTATATTAGTTATTTTAAATTTATGAATTTTTAATTTGATTTTGTTAATAAATTTATCTAGAATTTGTTTTAATTTAAATTTGATTTTGTTGATTGTTTTATATTTTACATTTTTAACAATAAATTTTTTAATATTTTATTTCTTTTTTGAGGTAAGGTTAATTATTATATGTTTAATTATTGTAAAATGAGGGACAGGTAACATACGATTATTAGCTGGTTATTATCTGATGTTTTATACAATATTTTTTTCATTTCCCTTACTGGTTTTTTTATTAATTATTATTTATTTGAATAATTTAGCGCTAATAAATTTAATAGAAATAATAGATTATAATTTAAATATTTTTATATTTATTTATATATTAAGTTCATTTTTAGTGAAAATTCCTATATTTATATTACATGGATGATTATTAAAAGCTCATGTTGAAGCCCCTGTGTTTGGATCAATAATTTTAGCAGCTATTTTATTAAAATTAGGAACATATGGTTTATTGCGATTTATATATATTTTTTATTCTAATTTTTATTTTGTAAATTTGGTAATTTTAGTATTTAGATTAATTGGGGGGTTAATTGTTTCAATTTTATGTTTACGTCAAATTGATATAAAGATTTTGGTAGCTTATTCTTCAGTAATTCATATAAGAATTTTATTAAGATCTATAATAACTGAAATACTTTTAGGATTTGTAGGTAGTTATATTATTATAATTGCTCATGGATTATGTTCTTCGGGTTTATTTTATTCAGTAAATTTGTGTTATAAATCTTCAGGGAGATGGATTATATTTTTAAATAAGGGGATAATAGCGTTAATGCCTCCAATATCTATATTTTGATTTATATTTTGTACATCTAATATATCTGCTCCTGTTTCATTAAACTTAGTTGGTGAGGTATTTTTGTTAATAATTATTTATTTATGATTCAAATATTTGATTTATTTATTAATTTTTTATTGTTTTCTTAGATTTTGTTATTCATTATATTTATATATTTATGTTCAACATGGAAAAATAAATTTCATTTTAAAGATTTTTAATGCTAATATTTTAGATTATTATATTTTATTGATGCATTGAATTCCCCTAAATTTTATATTTTTAAATTTAATTATTTTTTCATATTAATTTTAAATATATTTTATTTAAATAGTTTAATTAAAATATTGACTTGTGGTGTCAATGATATATGTATTTATATTTTAAATTATCATAAAAATGTTTTTAATTAGTTTATTCATACTATTTTCTGGAATACTATATCTATTTTTAGGCCTATATTTATATACATCTAAATATGTAATTATTTTAGAATGGGATTTAATAAATTTGTTTTGTATAAAATTTAGAATAATTATTTATTTGGATTTTATTAGATTAATATTTATCGGAGTTGTTTCTATTATTTCCTCATGCGTAATAATTTACAGAATTGAATATATAAGGTCAGATAAAAGAATTTGTCGGTTTTTTTATTTATTAATTTTATTTATTCTATCAATATGTTTAATAATTTTAAGTCCCAGAGTTTTATCAATTTTATTAGGATGGGATGGGCTAGGTTTAATTTCTTTTGGTTTAATTATTTATTATCAAAGATATAGAGCTTTTAATTCTGGAGTTTTAACAATTGTATGTAATCGGGTTGGAGATATTGGATTTTTAATATTGATTGTTTCAAATTCCGCAAATGGGTCGTGAAATTTAATATTTTATGAAATAGATAGATTTATAATATTTTTCATATTTTTAAGCGCTTTAACTAAAAGAGCTCAAATACCCTTTTCTTTATGGTTACCTGCAGCTATAATAGCTCCAACCCCTATTTCTACTTTAGTTCATTCTTCAACCTTAGTTACTGCAGGGGTTTATTTATTAATCCATTATTACAGTTTAGTGTTTACAATAAATAATAACGTTATTTTATTTATCTCAATCTTTACTATATTTATGGCTAGTTCTATTGCTAATTTTGAATATGATTTAAAGAAAATTATTGCCCTATCAACTTTAAGTCAGTTAGGATTAATAATAAGAATTTTATCTGTAGGGTTAGTGGATTTAGCCTTCTTTCATTTAGTTATTCATGCTTTATTTAAATCAATAATATTTATATGTGCAGGAAGATTTATTCATAGATCTAATAATAACCAAGATATTCGAAATTTTAATTCTATGAGAATTTTAATACCTTTAAATGGTATAGTTCTATTAATTGGAAAATTAAGTCTATGCGGGTGTTTCTTTTTGTCAGGTTTTCTCTCTAAGGATATAATTATTGAATATTTCTTTATTAATAGAGATATTAGAATTACAATATTTTGTATATTTTATATATCTATGGTGTTTACACTAAGATACTCATTTCGTTTAGTTTTATGAATCTTTTATCCTTTTGAATTTAAAAATGTTACCTACAGAGTATATTATGAATCTTTATACATTAATTTATGTATTTCCTTTTTGTTTATTATAGTTATTTTTATGGGAATACTTATTTTTTATCTAATCTTTAAAGTTTACATTATCTTATTGAATTTTTATGATAAAATATTTATTTTATTTATTTATTTATTACGGATTTATTTTGGTTATTTATTATTTTATTATCCTAATAAACACCCCCAAAAATTTTTATTTAATAAATTTATCTTTTTCCTGAAAGGAATATATTTTTTATCATATTTTTATAAGATTAGGTATACTTTTTTACTTAAATCGATGTATAAAATTCATAATGAAATTGAAAAGGGTCTTTCCGAATCAATTTTGACATTTTGAATGAAAACATTTACAAATTACTTAGTAAAATTTATCAAGTGATTAATTATATATGACACTCTGATGTTTATCCTAAAGCCAAATAAAACTCAACACGAACAACAAACCGCTGATTATTTAATGATACTTATATTTTATATATATTTATCAATATTTATCCTCGTTTATTCATTATTTCTGTTGTTGTATTAAACTTACACCACTTACTGAACGAAAGAATATAATTTATTGTATTATTACTTATTATTGTATATTGCATTAACTGTAAATAATAGTCAGTTGGAAAGGCGTGCAGACATCTCTTCTAAAAATCGAAAATTAAAAACTTTTTAATAGGAACCAGATATTCAACGATGTTCTTTTAATTTCACTTTTCTTAAAACATCAATTTTGATGTATATATATTCAACTTATTCTTTTCAATATGTTTTAATACATTAATAGAGTTTTATTTATTTGCTTAGTATGTACTATTTCACAAGATTTAAGGTTTTACTGGTAGTATTTGAAGAGTACGTTTTGTTATGTTTTCTTATTAATATTATTCAAGATTATCTATTATTATTATTTCAAAATGTAATACTTTATTTTATAATGAATACAAAAATTATGTTTTTGTTATGTTTTATTTAAAATTAATTTCATTTTAGAAAGTGGGATGACATGACTATTGGCGAACCACCCATTATAATAAAAAAAGGGTAACGCGCCATGATAAATACCCCTAGGGTGGTGAGGAAATCTTTCACAATTACAATACAATATATCCTCTAACACGATTTTATAATTAACTGCATAATTGTTCCTTTCAATATCTAATTATGCTAATCTCTTTAGCCTGTTTCACCTGTTCACATAACCTATTTGGCTCCGTACCAATAATTTTGTCTATTCCACGTCTCTCTATTAACTTATACATACCTTTATGAATTTTTAAATTCTTCAGTTTGATTCAAAGATAGTTTTATCTTGTTTCACACTTATATTTTCTTGAAATCTCTGTAAATATTTCAAATATAATGCACCACAACACCAAACACTTTCCTAATTTTATTAAATCTAATACTATATATGAGTGCATTCCTTGAAATGTTCTTTCACGAATTACATCTCGTCATCATTGTGCTATAGTAAATAATATAGTAATTAATGATATAAATAGAATTCAATTAATTTTAAATTGAAAAATTATAATAGCTCTTATTAATAAATTTATTAAATTAATAGATAATATTATTGGTCAAGGCCTGGGTGTTACTAGATGAAATGGATGATTTTTCATTTGTTTTAGTGTTTATTTAAGATAAACAATTTTTTTTTAATTTAATGATTTTAATGATTAGATTCATTAAAGTATAGAAGTCTAAGAATGGAAATTACATACGATTGAATAAATAAAACTGAGATTTCTAGAATAAATAATATATTTTGAATAATGATTATAAATGGAATAATAATTAATCAGGAACTTTCTATTGACGATCCTAGTAAAGTTAAAAGTAAATATCCTGCTAATATATTAGCTGTTAGTCGAATTGATAATGCTCATGGACGAATAATGTTTCTGATTGTTTCAATTAATACTATTAAATTTATTAATATTAAAGGTGTATTTAGTGGTACTAAATGAATTAACATCTTTTCTCAATTTATAGTTCAACCGTAAAATATATGTGTTAATCATATTGATATTGTTAATGATAAATTAATTGATAAGTGACTTGTAGGAGTGAAAGTATATGGTATTAATCCTATTAAATTATAAAGTATAATTATTATTAGTATTCTTAAGAAAATAATTATATTAAATATATATTTGTAACTAATTAGTAATTTAAATTCATTGTAAATTATTATTATAAGTTTAATTCATAATATATTTAAACGAGAGAGAATAAATCAATATATTATTGGTATCATTATTAATGGTAGTAATAAACTAATTCAATTTATTATAAGTATAATATATGTAGATGGGTCGAAAATTGATAATAGGTTTATCATATTCACTTTCATAAATTTTTATTCTTATTTTTTAATATTTTCTTTTTATTTTTATATGGAGAAAAATTAATAAATAAATAATGAAGTTTAATGATTATAATGTAAATAATTCTTAATGTGAGAAATAGAAGAATTGATCATAATATTGGTTTTATCTGTGGTATAAAAAAAATATTTAAATATTGGCCATTAGAAGTATATCGAATTTATACTATAATATGGTTTAAGAGACCAATTCTTTCATTTCAGACATCTAATGATTAAATTATTATTGTTAAATAAAATATAAATAAAAAATATTAAAAAATTAATAATTTTAAATTGACAATTTAATGTTATATGTTTAACTAATTTTTTATCTTAGGATTTTATAAAGTTATTATTCTAAGTAATCAATTTCCAAAATCATTTATTGATGTTGATTCTACTACGATAGGTATAAATCCATGATTTGTTCCACAAATTTCTGAACATTGGCCAAAAAATAATCCTGGTCGGTATGTAAATAATATTATTTGATTAAGTCGTCCTGGAGTTGCATCTATTTTTATTCCTAAGGATGGAATTGTTCATGAGTGAATTACATCAACAGATGTTGTAATTAAAGGAATTGGGGTTTTAAATGGAATAATAATTCGATTATCTACATCTAATAGTCGAAATAATCTTAAATTTGAATAATCATTGATTATAAAAGAATCATAATTTAAATAAAATTCTGGATATTCATATCTTCAATATCATTGATGACCAATAGCTTTAATTGTAAAATATGAGAATGTCCATATTTCATCAACAAAATAAAGAGTTTTTAATGATGGAAATGCAATAATTATTAATACAATTATTGGAAAAATAGTTCAAATAATTTCAATTAAATTATTTTCTAATAAAAATCGATTTCTAAATTTTCTTAAAATGATATTTATTATTATAAATAATGTTATCGAAATAATTATTGATAATATTATATATAGTAATATTATAAAATACAACTAAATTATCAGCAAAAGGAGAGTTAGGATCTTGAAGTGAAAATATATTTCATGTAGCAATTCTTAATAAATGAAATATATCTTTATATATGAAGCTTAAATTCATCGCACTAATCTGCCATATTAAATTTAATTTTTAATTTATAAATTTTATAAGTTTAAAATTAAATTTTATTTTTTTTATTTTCTTTTTTAAAAATCAAAGGAATTTCATTAAATGAGTGTTCAAATGGGGGATAGTTTTGTAATCATTCGAGTGAATTTTGAAAATATTTAAGTAAAATTAATCGTTTTACTATAAATCTTTCTAATATAATAAAAATAAATATTATTATTCTATTAATTGAAATTAATGATCCTAGTGAAGGTAAAAAATTTCAACAGTAATACGCGTCAGGGTAATCTGAATATCGTCGTGGTATGCCTATTAATCCTAAAAAATGTTGAGGGAAGAATGTTATATTTACTCCAATAAATATAAAATAAAATTGAATTTTAAGAAATTTTTTGTTTAGTGTTAAGCCAGTAATTAAAGGATATCAGTGAAATAATCTTGCAATAATTCTAAATACTGCTCCTATTGAAAGTACATAATGAAAATGTCCTACAACATAGTATGTATCATGAAGTAAAATATGAATAGATGAATTTGATAATATAATTCCTGTTAATCCTCCTATTGTAAACAAAAAAATAAATCCCATAGATCATAAAGTTGTTGGATTTGCGTAAGCTTTTGATCCATGGAATGTTGCTAGTCATCTAAAAACTTTAATGCCAGTGGGAATGGCAGTAATTATAGTTGCTGATGTGAAATAAGCGCGAGTATCTACATCTATTCCAACAGTAAATATGTGATGTGCTCATGCAATAAATCCTAGAAAACCAATTCCTAGTATTGCGTATACTATTCCTATGTTTCCAAATGTTGCTTTTTTACCTCTTTCGTTTAAAATAATATGTGAGATTAGTCCAAATCCTGGAAGAATTAGAATATAAACTTCTGGATGTCCAAAGAATCAAAATAAGTGTTGGTATAAAATTGGGTCACCCCCTCCTATAGGGTAAAAAAAGAAGAATTTAAATTTCGATCTGATAAAAGTATTGTAATTGCTCCAGCAAGAACAGGTAGTGATAGTAAAAGTAAAATTGCTGTAATTATAACTGATCATGGGAATAAAGGTATTTGATCATATTGTAGCGAATAATTTATTATATTGAAAATTGTCACTACAAAATTAATAGCTCCTATGATTGATGATACTCCGGCGATATGAAGGGAAAAAATTGTTAGATCGGTAGATGATGATGGGTGGTATATAAATGATGATAATGGAGGGTAAATTGTTCATCCTGTGCCTGATCCTGAATTTAAATAATTTCTTATTAATAATGAAAAAATTGAAGGAGGTAGTAATCAAAATCTTATATTGTTTATTCGTGGAAATGCCATATCTGGAGCTCCAATCATTAAGGGAACTAATCAGTTCCCAAAATCTCCAATTATGAATGGTATAACCATAAAAAAAATTATAACAAAAGCATGAGACGTTACAATTGAATTATAAATCTGATCATTTTTAATTCATGCCCCTGTCTTCTTAATTCTAATCGAATAATAAATCTTATTGATGAACCAATTATTCCTGATCATATAGCGAATATAAAATATAATATGCCAATATTTTTATGATTAGTGGAGTATAATCATTTTTTCATTCACGAAGAAATTAAGATTTATAAAATTAAATTTATATTTTTAATTTTGAAGATTAATAGTTTAAAATTAACTTAAAATCTTTAAATAAAGTATTAGAGTATTATGTCTGATAAAAGGAATAAATTGTAAATTTATTTATGAAAATAAAATTTTCTAATACTATTAATATAATTTCTATAATTTAAACAAAATATTAAATTGCAAATTTAAAAATAAAATATAATTTTTCAGAAATTAGATTTTAAAGTAAATGTATATGATTCTAAATATAATTACTATAATAGTTATAATTAATAAAATTCACATATCTATATATTTGTATTTTAAGAATATATTTGAGTAATTTTTATTGAATAAATTATTATTAATAAAATTTAAATAATTTCAAATTATTAATAGTCTTGATATTACAATAACGATAGATAGGATAAGATTAAAACCATTAAGTTTAATTACTAAGTTCTCTAACACTAATCATTTTAAAGAAAATACTCCTATTGGTGGAATAAATATATATGTTAGTAATAAATAAGAAAATGTAAGTTTTGATTTATTGTTAAAGATTATTATTTCTATTTTATTTTCTAATTTTATATCTATGATTAAATAGATTATATTATATGATAATACTGAATATATGATGAAGTAAAGAATAAAAATATACAAATTTAAATATATTAATGTTATTATTAATGAAGTTTGATAAATTGAAGAAAATGATATTATTAGTATTAAAGAATTTTTATTTAATATTAATAGAGGTGATACAATTAAATTTAGAGTAATTATAATTAATAATTCTTTTATCGGGATTGAATTTATTAAAAGAATAAAAGGAATTAATTTTATGAATGTTATTAATAAGAATGCATTTATGAAATTAATTGATTTAAATATAAAATTAAATCAAGCATTAAATGGAATAATCCCTAATTTTAATGAAGTTCCCATTATTATTAGGATTGATGAGTATACATTAAAATTATTAAATAAAATTCCCGTTAAAATTAGAGATCTTCTAATAAATGAAATAAAAAAATAAAGAACTCTAATTTTCATATTTTTTGAAATAGCTAATGATGATAAAAAAATTAAGTTAGTAATTTCTATAATTAGTCAAATGAAAAATATATTGTTTAATATGAGAGAAAATACTGATAAAAAGATAATTATTATAGATGAAAAATAAGAATAAAAATTTTTTATCATGATTAATTTTTTGTTAAATCTTTATATTTTAGTGTATGAGCATATAAATTTTTAAAGTTTATGGAATTAAAATTATTACTAAATTACTATTACACTAAATACAATCATTATTCTGCCATCCGCTGTATCGGTATCTATCATAAGATCGAAAAACTGCTTACTTGTTCTCAATTTTATGCTTCTCAAATGGATTTCTGCGGCCCTAATTGTCCGATCTGGTTGAGTAGCGTCTCTAACTGAAGCCTAGGTTGTGCGGAACGTAAATATAAACATTATTTTGCTTTCCATTGCATCTGAACCTATCCTATGATCGAAAAACTTCAAATTCATTCCGAATTTTGTGCTTCTGGAGTCAATTTCAGCGACCCTACTTGTCCGATATGGCTGAGCAGCGGCTCAAACTGCAGCCTGGGTTGTGCGGAAGGTAAGTATAAACATTACTTTGCCTTTTATTGCGTCCAAACCTGCCATAGAATGGAAAAACTGCTTATTTATTCTCAATCTTATGATTCTCATGTCGATTTCAGCGGCCCTAATTGTCCGATCTGGTTGAGCAGCGCCTCTAACGGAAGCCTAGGGTGTCAGGAACGTAAATATAACCCTTCTTTTGCTGTCCACTGCATCTGACCCTATCCTAGGATCGAAAAACTGCAAATTCATTCTGAATTTTTTGCTTCTGAAGTCGATTTCTGCGGCCCCAATTGTCCAATTTGGTTGTCCAGCGTCTGAAACTGAAGACTGGGTTGTGCGGTGTTAGGTTATCCATCTAGTCGACCTGTCATTTGTTTGGATTCTGTTATAATGATTTACTAGATTCGTTATTTATGGTTTTTAGCTTTGACAGCGTCTTCAAAGTTTATGCATTTCTTGGTACGTTATTATTTAATTTCACGGTTTACTATTATTTATATTTTAGTTAATTTAGTTGCGTTGCTTCCAAAACTCTTCGCACCTCTTTAGATTACATTCACTAGTAAGGACTCTTATTGTACTAATATTGTTGTAATACAATATATCACGTTTATTGTTTTACAATCTCTCTATTTTTAATTAAGTGGAAATTATTATCTATATTTTAATTAGGTTAATATTTCTTTCCTGTTTCAGGTTTGCGTTCGCTTCTGTTAAATTATATTATATTTATCTTCCTGAGGGTTTTACTTTTAATTTGTTACCCATAGATGGTATGTATCTTATTCTTACAGTACAATAGATTATCATATTGTAGTGTTCTCTCTTTCAGTCTTTTGTGTTACTCTTTCATCGGCCTGTCTTTTATTCAGTACTTCTGGACAGAAACTCTGGAAAGCGTTCCATTTATTTTAGTCTGGGATAATTGCATCAATTATCTCATTAGGCTCTCATTGAATATTAATTTCTAGATTGTGCGTTAATTTTTGCCTTTGATCTTTCCATTTCTTACAGTAAAGCAGAGTGGGTTGCGCATCATCTTGTGTTTGACAGCTGTACCAGCAGTGATCCGTTTGGTATTCACCTATTTCTTTTTCGTATATTGGTTGAAGCAACCATGACCTGTAAGTATCTGTGTGGTATAAAAATTTACATACCCGTGCTTTCTTGTGACCCATTTCTCAATATCTCTAATCAGCCTTTTAGTCCAGATTCCTGTGTTAGATTCCTCTCATATATTTTGCCATTCTTTGATTGTATTCTCCTTAGTTAATTTGATTTCTTTTTCCAGGTCTTGTTCATATTTTCCTTTCCCTTGTGTAAGGCTAGATACGTAACTTTCTATTAATTTCTTATTGAATTATTCATCTGTGTATGCTTCTTCGTTATAACGAGGTTTGTGACATCTTAATTTATTATCGTTCCTTGTTACTCTGGCTAAATTTTTAATTTTACTATTTCTAGCATTATCCTTTTCTTTTATTTCATAAAGTTCTTTTCTTACTTTGATCTTTACCAAAATGGGTGGAAATCTTGCTAGTACACAGAAGGCGTTTAATGATTAATGATTAATTTAATTTTATTATAAGATTAATGATTTATTTTATTGATTGAAATAAATATTATTTTAGATAATTATGGACCTTATCTAACTTTACTAGTTACTTCCTTATTAACCTTTGATGTAAGTTTATTTCTTATTATCTATTAGGTTCTATCGTATAAATTACAAACTAATTTTCAATTTGTTGTTCGTTTGAAATCAAAATTCGACACCAACAAAATATTCTGCTATTTTGATATATATTTAATATATATTATCATTTTATTTTATTTTATTTTATTCAAAAAGTAGTTTAATTTAAATATTAATTTTGGAGATTAATGATAATTATCTATTTAATTTTTTTTTGAAAATAAAATTATTATGTATTTTGTATAATAAAATATTTTGTGGTTAATTAGTTAAAATTATTATATGATATTTTAAATTTACAAGATTTATGTTTTAGATTAAACTATTTAACTAAAATAATGATTTTATTTTATTGCTTATTCACTTATTTTAATTTTATTAAATTTTATGTTGATTTTCGTTTTTAAGAGTGATTTATTGATAATATTGATTAGTATACAATTTTTTGTAATTTCTATACTATCAATAATCTTTATGTTTGAAATTTATTCTAATGAATGAATTTTCATATATTTTATAGTATTTTCTGTGTGCGATAGAGTTATTGGTTTGAGAATTTTAGTTAATTGTACTTATTTTTATGGGAATCAAAGAATTTCAATATTAAATTTAACATGATAAAAGCTTTTTTAATAATTTTGATATTATTTTTTCTTTATAATTTAAATAAATTTTTAAAATTTACATTTTTATTTTGATGTTTATTAGATTTATATTATTATTCAATTTTAGAAATGAAATATATTGAAACACAATTAGGTTTAATTTTGGCTTTAATTTTTTTTCATTTATATTAGTTATTTTAAATTTATGAATTTTTAATTTGATTTTGTTAATAAATTTATCTAGAATTTGTTTTAATTTAAATTTGATTTTGTTGATTGTTTTATATTTTACATTTTTAACAATAAATTTTTTAATATTTTATTTCTTTTTTGAGGTAAGGTTAATTATTATATGTTTAATTATTGTAAAATGAGGGACAGGTAACATACGATTATTAGCTGGTTATTATCTGATGTTTTATACAATATTTTTTTCATTTCCCTTACTGGTTTTTTTATTAATTATTATTTATTTGAATAATTTAGCGCTAATAAATTTAATAGAAATAATAGATTATAATTTAAATATTTTTATATTTATTTATATATTAAGTTCATTTTTAGTGAAAATTCCTATATTTATATTACATGGATGATTATTAAAAGCTCATGTTGAAGCCCCTGTGTTTGGATCAATAATTTTAGCAGCTATTTTATTAAAATTAGGAACATATGGTTTATTGCGATTTATATATATTTTTTATTCTAATTTTTATTTTGTAAATTTGGTAATTTTAGTATTTAGATTAATTGGGGGGTTAATTGTTTCAATTTTATGTTTACGTCAAATTGATATAAAGATTTTGGTAGCTTATTCTTCAGTAATTCATATAAGAATTTTATTAAGATCTATAATAACTGAAATACTTTTAGGATTTGTAGGTAGTTATATTATTATAATTGCTCATGGATTATGTTCTTCGGGTTTATTTTATTCAGTAAATTTGTGTTATAAATCTTCAGGGAGATGGATTATATTTTTAAATAAGGGGATAATAGCGTTAATGCCTCCAATATCTATATTTTGATTTATATTTTGTACATCTAATATATCTGCTCCTGTTTCATTAAACTTAGTTGGTGAGGTATTTTTGTTAATAATTATTTATTTATGATTCAAATATTTGATTTATTTATTAATTTTTTATTGTTTTCTTAGATTTTGTTATTCATTATATTTATATATTTATGTTCAACATGGAAAAATAAATTTCATTTTAAAGATTTTTAATGCTAATATTTTAGATTATTATATTTTATTGATGCATTGAATTCCCCTAAATTTTATATTTTTAAATTTAATTATTTTTTCATATTAATTTTAAATATATTTTATTTAAATAGTTTAATTAAAATATTGACTTGTGGTGTCAATGATATATGTATTTATATTTTAAATTATCATAAAAATGTTTTTAATTAGTTTATTCATACTATTTTCTGGAATACTATATCTATTTTTAGGCCTATATTTATATACATCTAAATATGTAATTATTTTAGAATGGGATTTAATAAATTTGTTTTGTATAAAATTTAGAATAATTATTTATTTGGATTTTATTAGATTAATATTTATCGGAGTTGTTTCTATTATTTCCTCATGCGTAATAATTTACAGAATTGAATATATAAGGTCAGATAAAAGAATTTGTCGGTTTTTTTATTTATTAATTTTATTTATTCTATCAATATGTTTAATAATTTTAAGTCCCAGAGTTTTATCAATTTTATTAGGATGGGATGGGCTAGGTTTAATTTCTTTTGGTTTAATTATTTATTATCAAAGATATAGAGCTTTTAATTCTGGAGTTTTAACAATTGTATGTAATCGGGTTGGAGATATTGGATTTTTAATATTGATTGTTTCAAATTCCGCAAATGGGTCGTGAAATTTAATATTTTATGAAATAGATAGATTTATAATATTTTTCATATTTTTAAGCGCTTTAACTAAAAGAGCTCAAATACCCTTTTCTTTATGGTTACCTGCAGCTATAATAGCTCCAACCCCTATTTCTACTTTAGTTCATTCTTCAACCTTAGTTACTGCAGGGGTTTATTTATTAATCCATTATTACAGTTTAGTGTTTACAATAAATAATAACGTTATTTTATTTATCTCAATCTTTACTATATTTATGGCTAGTTCTATTGCTAATTTTGAATATGATTTAAAGAAAATTATTGCCCTATCAACTTTAAGTCAGTTAGGATTAATAATAAGAATTTTATCTGTAGGGTTAGTGGATTTAGCCTTCTTTCATTTAGTTATTCATGCTTTATTTAAATCAATAATATTTATATGTGCAGGAAGATTTATTCATAGATCTAATAATAACCAAGATATTCGAAATTTTAATTCTATGAGAATTTTAATACCTTTAAATGGTATAGTTCTATTAATTGGAAAATTAAGTCTATGCGGGTGTTTCTTTTTGTCAGGTTTTCTCTCTAAGGATATAATTATTGAATATTTTTTTATTAATAGAGATATTAGAATTACAATATTTTGTATATTTTATATATCTATGGTGTTTACACTAAGATACTCATTTCGTTTAGTTTTATGAATCTTTTATCCTTTTGAATTTAAAAATGTTACCTACAGAGTATATTATGAATCTTTATACATTAATTTATGTATTTCCTTTTTGTTTATTATAGTTATTTTTATGGGAATACTTATTTTTTATCTAATCTTTAAAGTTTACATTATCTTATTGAATTTTTATGATAAAATATTTATTTTATTTATTTATTTATTACGGATTTATTTTGGTTATTTATTATTTTATTATCCTAATAAACACCCCCAAAAATTTTTATTTAATAAATTTATCTTTTTCCTGAAAGGAATATATTTTTTATCATATTTTTATAAGATTAGGTATACTTTTTTACTTAAATCGATGTATAAAATTAATAATGAAATTGAAAAGGGTCTTTCCGAATCAATTTTGACATTTTGAATGAAAACATTTACAAATTACTTAGTAAAATTTATCAAGTGATTAATTATATATGACACTCTGATGTTTATCCTAAAGCCAAATAAAACTCAACACGAACAACAAACCGCTGATTATTTAATGATACTTATATTTTATATATATTTATCAATATTTATCCTCGTTTATTCATTATTTCTGTTGTTGTATTAAACTTACACCACTTACTGAACGAAAGAATATAATTTATTGTATTATTACTTATTATTGTATATTGCATTAACTGTAAATAATAGTCAGTTGGAAAGGCGTGCAGACATCTCTTCTAAAAATCGAAAATTAAAAACTTTTTAATAGGAACCAGATATTCAACGATGTTCTTTTAATTTCACTTTTCTTAAAACATCAATTTTGATGTATATATATTCAACTTATTCTTTTCAATATGTTTTAATACATTAATAGAGTTTTATTTATTTGCTTAGTATGTACTATTTCACAAGATTTAAGGTTTTACTGGTAGTATTTGAAGAGTACGTTTTGTTATGTTTTCTTATTAATATTATTCAAGATTATCTATTATTATTATTTCAAAATGTAATACTTTATTTTATAATGAATACAAAAATTATGTTTTTGTTATGTTTTATTTAAAATTAATTTCATTTTAGAAAGTGGGATGACATGACTATTGGCGAACCACCCATTATAATAAAAAAAGGGTAACGCGCCATGATAAATACCCCTAGGGTGGTGAGGAAATCTTTCACAATTACAATACAATATATCCTCTAACACGATTTTATAATTAACTGCATAATTGTTCCTTTCAATATCTAATTATGCTAATCTCTTTAGCCTGTTTCACCTGTTCACATAACCTATTTGGCTCCGTACCAATAATTTTGTCTATTCCACGTCTCTCTATTAACTTATACATACCTTTATGAATTTTTAAATTCTTCAGTTTGATTCAAAGATAGTTTTATCTTGTTTCACACTTATATTTTCTTGAAATCTCTGTAAATATTTCAAATATAATGCACCACAACACCAAACACTTTCCTAATTTTATTAAATCTAATACTATATATGAGTGCATTCCTTGAAATGTTCTTTCACGAATTACATCTCGTCATCATTGTGCTATAGTAAATAATATAGTAATTAATGATATAAATAGAATTCAATTAATTTTAAATTGAAAAATTATAATAGCTCTTATTAATAAATTTATTAAATTAATAGATAATATTATTGGTCAAGGCCTGGGTGTTACTAGATGAAATGGATGATTTTTCATTTGTTTTAGTGTTTATTTAAGATAAACAATTTTTTTTTAATTTAATGATTTTAATGATTAGATTCATTAAAGTATAGAAGTCTAAGAATGGAAATTACATACGATTGAATAAATAAAACTGAGATTTCTAGAATAAATAATATATTTTGAATAATGATTATAAATGGAATAATAATTAATCAGGAACTTTCTATTGACGATCCTAGTAAAGTTAAAAGTAAATATCCTGCTAATATATTAGCTGTTAGTCGAATTGATAATGCTCATGGACGAATAATGTTTCTGATTGTTTCAATTAATACTATAAAATTTATTAATATTAAAGGTGTATTTAGTGGTACTAAATGAATTAACATCTTTTCTCAATTTATAGTTCAACCGTAAAATATATGTGTTAATCATATTGATATTGTTAATGATAAATTAATTGATAAGTGACTTGTAGGAGTGAAAGTATATGGTATTAATCCTATTAAATTATAAAGTATAATTATTATTAGTATTCTTAAGAAAATAATTATATTAAATATATATTTGTAACTAATTAGTAATTTAAATTCATTGTAAATTATTATTATAAGTTTAATTCATAATATATTTAAACGAGAGAGAATAAATCAATATATTATTGGTATCATTATTAATGGTAGTAATAAACTAATTCAATTTATTATAAGTATAATATATGTAGATGGGTCGAAAATTGATAATAGGTTTATCATATTCACTTTCATAAATTTTTATTCTTATTTTTTAATATTTTCTTTTTATTTTTATATGGAGAAAAATTAATAAATAAATAATGAAGTTTAATGATTATAATGTAAATAATTCTTAATGTGAGAAATAGAAGAATTGATCATAATATTGGTTTTATCTGTGGTATAAAAAAAATATTTAAATATTGGCCATTAGAAGTATATCGAATTTATACTATAATATGGTTTAAGAGACCAATTCTTTCATTTCAGACATCTAATGATTAAATTATTATTGTTAAATAAAATATAAATAAAAAATATTAAAAAATTAATAATTTTAAATTGACAATTTAATGTTATATGTTTAACTAATTTTTTATCTTAGGATTTTATAAAGTTATTATTCTAAGTAATCAATTTCCAAAATCATTTATTGATGTTGATTCTACTACGATAGGTATAAATCTATGATTTGTTCCACAAATTTCTGAACATTGGCCAAAAAATAATCCTGGTCGGTATGTAAATAATATTATTTGATTAAGTCGTCCTGGAGTTGCATCTATTTTTATTCCTAAGGATGGAATTGTTCATGAGTGAATTACATCAACAGATGTTGTAATTAAAGGAATTGGGGTTTTAAATGGAATAATAATTCGATTATCTACATCTAATAGTCGAAATAATCTTAAATTTGAATAATCATTGATTATAAAAGAATCATAATTTAAATAAAATTCTGGATATTCATATCTTCAATATCATTGATGACCAATAGCTTTAATTGTAAAATATGAGAATGTCCATATTTCATCAACAAAATAAAGAGTTTTTAATGATGGAAATGCAATAATTATTAATACAATTATTGGAAAAATAGTTCAAATAATTTCAATTAAATTATTTTCTAATAAAAATCGATTTCTAAATTTTCTTAAAATGATATTTATTATTATAAATAATGTTATCGAAATAATTATTGATAATATTATATATAGTAATATTATAAAATACAACTAAATTATCAGCAAAAGGAGAGTTAGGATCTTGAAGTGAAAATATATTTCATGTAGCAATTCTTAATAAATGAAATATATCTTTATATATGAAGCTTAAATTCATCGCACTAATCTGCCATATTAAATTTAATTTTTAATTTATAAATTTTATAAGTTTAAAATTAAATTTTATTTTTTTTATTTTCTTTTTTAAAAATCAAAGGAATTTCATTAAATGAGTGTTCAAATGGGGGATAGTTTTGTAATCATTCGAGTGAATTTTGAAAATATTTAAGTAAAATTAATCGTTTTACTATAAATCTTTCTAATATAATAAAAATAAATATTATTATTCTATTAATTGAAATTAATGATCCTAGTGAAGGTAAAAAATTTCAACAGTAATACGCGTCAGGGTAATCTGAATATCGTCGTGGTATGCCTATTAATCCTAAAAAATGTTGAGGAAAGAATGTTATATTTACTCCAATAAATATAAAATAAAATTGAATTTTAAGAAATTTTTTGTTTAGTGTTAAGCCAGTAATTAAAGGATATCAGTGAAATAATCTTGCAATAATTCTAAATACTGCTCCTATTGAAAGTACATAATGAAAATGTCCTACAACATAGTATGTATCATGAAGTAAAATATGAATAGATGAATTTGATAATATAATTCCTGTTAATCCTCCTATTGTAAACAAAAAAATAAATCCCATAGATCATAAAGTTGTTGGATTTGCGTAAGCTTTTGATCCATGGAATGTTGCTAGTCATCTAAAAACTTTAATGCCAGTGGGAATGGCAGTAATTATAGTTGCTGATGTGAAATAAGCGCGAGTATCTACATCTATTCCAACAGTAAATATGTGATGTGCTCATGCAATAAATCCTAGAAAACCAATTCCTAGTATTGCGTATACTATTCCTATGTTTCCAAATGTTGCTTTTTTACCTCTTTCGTTTAAAATAATATGTGAGATTAGTCCAAATCCTGGAAGAATTAGAATATAAACTTCTGGATGTCCAAAGAATCAAAATAAGTGTTGGTATAAAATTGGGTCACCCCCTCCTATAGGGTAAAAAAAGAAGAATTTAAATTTCGATCTGATAAAAGTATTGTAATTGCTCCAGCAAGAACAGGTAGTGATAGTAAAAGTAAAATTGCTGTAATTATAACTGATCATGGGAATAAAGGTATTTGATCATATTGTAGCGAATAATTTATTATATTGAAAATTGTCACTACAAAATTAATAGCTCCTATGATTGATGATACTCCGGCGATATGAAGGGAAAAAATTGTTAGATCGGTAGATGATGATGGGTGGTATATAAATGATGATAATGGAGGGTAAATTGTTCATCCTGTGCCTGATCCTGAATTTAAATAATTTCTTATTAATAATGAAAAAATTGAAGGAGGTAGTAATCAAAATCTTATATTGTTTATTCGTGGAAATGCCATATCTGGAGCTCCAATCATTAAGGGAACTAATCAGTTCCCAAAATCTCCAATTATGAATGGTATAACCATAAAAAAAATTATAACAAAAGCATGAGACGTTACAATTGAATTATAAATCTGATCATTTTTAATTCATGCCCCTGTCTTCTTAATTCTAATCGAATAATAAATCTTATTGATGAACCAATTATTCCTGATCATATAGCGAATATAAAATATAATATGCCAATATTTTTATGATTAGTGGAGTATAATCATTTTTTCATTCACGAAGAAATTAAGATTTATAAAATTAAATTTATATTTTTAATTTTGAAGATTAATAGTTTAAAATTAACTTAAAATCTTTAAATAAAGTATTAGAGTATTATGTCTGATAAAAGGAATAAATTGTAAATTTATTTATGAAAATAAAATTTTCTAATACTATTAATATAATTTCTATAATTTAAACAAAATATTAAATTGCAAATTTAAAAATAAAATATAATTTTTCAGAAATTAGATTTTAAAGTAAATGTATATGATTCTAAATATAATTACTATAATAGTTATAATTAATAAAATTCACATATCTATATATTTGTATTTTAAGAATATATTTGAGTAATTTTTATTGAATAAATTATTATTAATAAAATTTAAATAATTTCAAATTATTAATAGTCTTGATATTACAATAACGATAGATAGGATAAGATTAAAACCATTAAGTTTAATTACTAAGTTCTCTAACACTAATCATTTTAAAGAAAATACTCCTATTGGTGGAATAAATATATATGTTAGTAATAAATAAGAAAATGTAAGTTTTGATTTATTGTTAAAGATTATTATTTCTATTTTATTTTCTAATTTTATATCTATGATTAAATAGATTATATTATATGATAATACTGAATATATGATGAAGTAAAGAATAAAAATATACAAATTTAAATATATTAATGTTATTATTAATGAAGTTTGATAAATTGAAGAAAATGATATTATTAGTATTAAAGAATTTTTATTTAATATTAATAGAGGTGATACAATTAAATTTAGAGTAATTATAATTAATAATTCTTTTATCGGGATTGAATTTATTAAAAGAATAAAAGGAATTAATTTTATGAATGTTATTAATAAGAATGCATTTATGAAATTAATTGATTTAAATATAAAATTAAATCAAGCATTAAATGGAATAATCCCTAATTTTAATGAAGTTCCCATTATTATTAGGATTGATGAGTATACATTAAAATTATTAAATAAAATTCCCGTTAAAATTAGAGATCTTCTAATAAATGAAATAAAAAAATAAAGAACTCTAATTTTCATATTTTTTGAAATAGCTAATGATGATAAAAAAATTAAGTTAGTAATTTCTATAATTAGTCAAATGAAAAATATATTGTTTAATATGAGAGAAAATACTGATAAAAAGATAATTATTATAGATGAAAAATAAGAATAAAAATTTTTTATCATGATTAATTTTTTGTTAAATCTTTATATTTTAGTGTATGAGCATATAAATTTTTAAAGTTTATGGAATTAAAATTATTACTAAATTACTATTACACTAAATACAATCATTATTCTGCCATCCGCTGTATCGGTATCTATCATAAGATCGAAAAACTGCTTACTTGTTCTCAATTTTATGCTTCTCAAATGGATTTCTGCGGCCCTAATTGTCCGATCTGGTTGAGTAGCGTCTCTAACTGAAGCCTAGGTTGTGCGGAACGTAAATATAAACATTATTTTGCTTTCCATTGCATCTGAACCTATCCTATGATCGAAAAACTTCAAATTCATTCCGAATTTTGTGCTTCTGGAGTCAATTTCAGCGACCCTACTTGTCCGATATGGCTGAGCAGCGGCTCAAACTGCAGCCTGGGTTGTGCGGAAGGTAAGTATAAACATTACTTTGCCTTTTATTGCGTCCAAACCTGCCATAGAATGGAAAAACTGCTTATTTATTCTCAATCTTATGATTCTCATGTCGATTTCAGCGGCCCTAATTGTCCGATCTGGTTGAGCAGCGCCTCTAACGGAAGCCTAGGGTGTCAGGAACGTAAATATAACCCTTCTTTTGCTGTCCACTGCATCTGACCCTATCCTAGGATCGAAAAACTGCAAATTCATTCTGAATTTTTTGCTTCTGAAGTCGATTTCTGCGGCCCCAATTGTCCAATTTGGTTGTCCAGCGTCTGAAACTGAAGACTGGGTTGTGCGGTGTTAGGTTATCCATCTAGTCGACCTGTCATTTGTTTGGATTCTGTTATAATGATTTACTAGATTCGTTATTTATGGTTTTTAGCTTTGACAGCGTCTTCAAAGTTTATGCATTTCTTGGTACGTTATTATTTAATTTCACGGTTTACTATTATTTATATTTTAGTTAATTTAGTTGCGTTGCTTCCAAAACTCTTCGCACCTCTTTAGATTACATTCACTAGTAAGGACTCTTATTGTACTAATATTGTTGTAATACAATATATCACGTTTATTGTTTTACAATCTCTCTATTTTTAATTAAGTGGAAATTATTATCTATATTTTAATATAATATTTTTAATATTTCTTTCCTGTTTCAGGTTTGCGTTCGCTTCTGTTAAATTATATTATATTTATCTTCCTGAGGGTTTTACTTTTAATTTGTTACCCATAGATGGTATGTATCTTATTCTTACAGTACAATAGATTATCATATTGTAGTGTTCTCTCTTTCAGTCTTTTGTGTTACTCTTTCATCGGCCTGTCTTTTATTCAGTACTTCTGGACAGAAACTCTGGAAAGCGTTCCATTTATTTTAGTCTGGGATAATTGCATCAATTATCTCATTAGGCTCTCATTGAATATTAATTTCTAGATTGTGCGTTAATTTTTGCCTTTGATCTTTCCATTTCTTACAGTAAAGCAGAGTGGGTTGCGCATCATCTTGTGTTTGACAGCTGTACCAGCAGTGATCCGTTTGGTATTCACCTATTTCTTTTTCGTATATTGGTTGAAGCAACCATGACCTGTAAGTATCTGTGTGGTATAAAAATTTACATACCCGTGCTTTCTTGTGACCCATTTCTCAATATCTCTAATCAGCCTTTTAGTCCAGATTCCTGTGTTAGATTCCTCTCATATATTTTGCCATTCTTTGATTGTATTCTCCTTAGTTAATTTGATTTCTTTTTCCAGGTCTTGTTCATATTTTCCTTTCCCTTGTGTAAGGCTAGATACGTAACTTTCTATTAATTTCTTATTGAATTATTCATCTGTGTATGCTTCTTCGTTATAACGAGGTTTGTGACATCTTAATTTATTATCGTTCCTTGTTACTCTGGCTAAATTTTTAATTTTACTATTTCTAGCATTATCCTTTTCTTTTATTTCATAAAGTTCTTTTCTTACTTTGATCTTTACCAAAATGGGTGGAAATCTTGCTAGTACACAGAAGGCGTTTAATGATTAATGATTAATTTAATTTTATTATAAGATTAATGATTTATTTTATTGATTGAAATAAATATTATTTTAGATAATTATGGACCTTATCTAACTTTACTAGTTACTTCCTTATTAACCTTTGATGTAAGTTTATTTCTTATTATCTATTAGGTTCTATCGTATAAATTACAAACTAATTTTCAATTTGTTGTTCGTTTGAAATCAAAATTCGACACCAACAAAATATTCTGCTATTTTGATATATATTTAATATATATTATCATTTTATTTTATTTTATTTTATTCAAAAAGTAGTTTAATTTAAATATTAATTTTGGAGATTAATGATAATTATCTATTTAATTTTTTTTTGAAAATAAAATTATTATGTATTTTGTATAATAAAATATTTTGTGGTTAATTAGTTAAAATTATTATATGATATTTTAAATTTACAAGATTTATGTTTTAGATTAAACTATTTAACTAAAATAATGATTTTATTTTATTGCTTATTCACTTATTTTAATTTTATTAAATTTTATGTTGATTTTCGTTTTTAAGAGTGATTTATTGATAATATTGATTAGTATACAATTTTTTGTAATTTCTATACTATCAATAATCTTTATGTTTGAAATTTATTCTAATGAATGAATTTTCATATATTTTATAGTATTTTCTGTGTGCGATAGAGTTATTGGTTTGAGAATTTTAGTTAATTGTACTTATTTTTATGGGAATCAAAGAATTTCAATATTAAATTTAACATGATAAAAGCTTTTTTAATAATTTTGATATTATTTTTTCTTTATAATTTAAATAAATTTTTAAAATTTACATTTTTATTTTGATGTTTATTAGATTTATATTATTATTCAATTTTAGAAATGAAATATATTGAAACACAATTAGGTTTAATTTTGGCTTTAATTTTTTTTCATTTATATTAGTTATTTTAAATTTATGAATTTTTAATTTGATTTTGTTAATAAATTTATCTAGAATTTGTTTTAATTTAAATTTGATTTTGTTGATTGTTTTATATTTTACATTTTTAACAATAAATTTTTTAATATTTTATTTCTTTTTTGAGGTAAGGTTAATTATTATATGTTTAATTATTGTAAAATGAGGGACAGGTAACATACGATTATTAGCTGGTTATTATCTGATGTTTTATACAATATTTTTTTCATTTCCCTTACTGGTTTTTTTATTAATTATTATTTATTTGAATAATTTAGCGCTAATAAATTTAATAGAAATAATAGATTATAATTTAAATATTTTTATATTTATTTATATATTAAGTTCATTTTTAGTGAAAATTCCTATATTTATATTACATGGATGATTATTAAAAGCTCATGTTGAAGCCCCTGTGTTTGGATCAATAATTTTAGCAGCTATTTTATTAAAATTAGGAACATATGGTTTATTGCGATTTATATATATTTTTTATTCTAATTTTTATTTTGTAAATTTGGTAATTTTAGTATTTAGATTAATTGGGGGGTTAATTGTTTCAATTTTATGTTTACGTCAAATTGATATAAAGATTTTGGTAGCTTATTCTTCAGTAATTCATATAAGAATTTTATTAAGATCTATAATAACTGAAATACTTTTAGGATTTGTAGGTAGTTATATTATTATAATTGCTCATGGATTATGTTCTTCGGGTTTATTTTATTCAGTAAATTTGTGTTATAAATCTTCAGGGAGATGGATTATATTTTTAAATAAGGGGATAATAGCGTTAATGCCTCCAATATCTATATTTTGATTTATATTTTGTACATCTAATATATCTGCTCCTGTTTCATTAAACTTAGTTGGTGAGGTATTTTTGTTAATAATTATTTATTTATGATTCAAATATTTGATTTATTTATTAATTTTTTATTGTTTTCTTAGATTTTGTTATTCATTATATTTATATATTTATGTTCAACATGGAAAAATAAATTTCATTTTAAAGATTTTTAATGCTAATATTTTAGATTATTATATTTTATTGATGCATTGAATTCCCCTAAATTTTATATTTTTAAATTTAATTATTTTTTCATATTAATTTTAAATATATTTTATTTAAATAGTTTAATTAAAATATTGACTTGTGGTGTCAATGATATATGTATTTATATTTTAAATTATCATAAAAATGTTTTTAATTAGTTTATTCATACTATTTTCTGGAATACTATATCTATTTTTAGGCCTATATTTATATACATCTAAATATGTAATTATTTTAGAATGGGATTTAATAAATTTGTTTTGTATAAAATTTAGAATAATTATTTATTTGGATTTTATTAGATTAATATTTATCGGAGTTGTTTCTATTATTTCCTCATGCGTAATAATTTACAGAATTGAATATATAAGGTCAGATAAAAGAATTTGTCGGTTTTTTTATTTATTAATTTTATTTATTCTATCAATATGTTTAATAATTTTAAGTCCCAGAGTTTTATCAATTTTATTAGGATGGGATGGGCTAGGTTTAATTTCTTTTGGTTTAATTATTTATTATCAAAGATATAGAGCTTTTAATTCTGGAGTTTTAACAATTGTATGTAATCGGGTTGGAGATATTGGATTTTTAATATTGATTGTTTCAAATTCCGCAAATGGGTCGTGAAATTTAATATTTTATGAAATAGATAGATTTATAATATTTTTCATATTTTTAAGCGCTTTAACTAAAAGAGCTCAAATACCCTTTTCTTTATGGTTACCTGCAGCTATAATAGCTCCAACCCCTATTTCTACTTTAGTTCATTCTTCAACCTTAGTTACTGCAGGGGTTTATTTATTAATCCATTATTACAGTTTAGTGTTTACAATAAATAATAACGTTATTTTATTTATCTCAATCTTTACTATATTTATGGCTAGTTCTATTGCTAATTTTGAATATGATTTAAAGAAAATTATTGCCCTATCAACTTTAAGTCAGTTAGGATTAATAATAAGAATTTTATCTGTAGGGTTAGTGGATTTAGCCTTCTTTCATTTAGTTATTCATGCTTTATTTAAATCAATAATATTTATATGTGCAGGAAGATTTATTCATAGATCTAATAATAACCAAGATATTCGAAATTTTAATTCTATGAGAATTTTAATACCTTTAAATGGTATAGTTCTATTAATTGGAAAATTAAGTCTATGCGGGTGTTTCTTTTTGTCAGGTTTTCTCTCTAAGGATATAATTATTGAATATTTTTTTATTAATAGAGATATTAGAATTACAATATTTTGTATATTTTATATATCTATGGTGTTTACACTAAGATACTCATTTCGTTTAGTTTTATGAATCTTTTATCCTTTTGAATTTAAAAATGTTACCTACAGAGTATATTATGAATCTTTATACATTAATTTATGTATTTCCTTTTTGTTTATTATAGTTATTTTTATGGGAATACTTATTTTTTATCTAATCTTTAAAGTTTACATTATCTTATTGAATTTTTATGATAAAATATTTATTTTATTTATTTATTTATTACGGATTTATTTTGGTTATTTATTATTTTATTATCCTAATAAACACCCCCAAAAATTTTTATTTAATAAATTTATCTTTTTCCTGAAAGGAATATATTTTTTATCATATTTTTATAAGATTAGGTATACTTTTTTACTTAAATCGATGTATAAAATTAATAATGAAATTGAAAAGGGTCTTTCCGAATCAATTTTGACATTTTGAATGAAAACATTTACAAATTACTTAGTAAAATTTATCAAGTGATTAATTATATATGACACTCTGATGTTTATCCTAAAGCCAAATAAAACTCAACACGAACAACAAACCGCTGATTATTTAATGATACTTATATTTTATATATATTTATCAATATTTATCCTCGTTTATTCATTATTTCTGTTGTTGTATTAAACTTACACCACTTACTGAACGAAAGAATATAATTTATTGTATTATTACTTATTATTGTATATTGCATTAACTGTAAATAATAGTCAGTTGGAAAGGCGTGCAGACATCTCTTCTAAAAATCGAAAATTAAAAACTTTTTAATAGGAACCAGATATTCAACGATGTTCTTTTAATTTCACTTTTCTTAAAACATCAATTTTGATGTATATATATTCAACTTATTCTTTTCAATATGTTTTAATACATTAATAGAGTTTTATTTATTTGCTTAGTATGTACTATTTCACAAGATTTAAGGTTTTACTGGTAGTATTTGAAGAGTACGTTTTGTTATGTTTTCTTATTAATATTATTCAAGATTATCTATTATTATTATTTCAAAATGTAATACTTTATTTTATAATGAATACAAAAATTATGTTTTTGTTATGTTTTATTTAAAATTAATTTCATTTTAGAAAGTGGGATGACATGACTATTGGCGAACCACCCATTATAATAAAAAAAGGGTAACGCGCCATGATAAATACCCCTAGGGTGGTGAGGAAATCTTTCACAATTACAATACAATATATCCTCTAACACGATTTTATAATTAACTGCATAATTGTTCCTTTCAATATCTAATTATGCTAATCTCTTTAGCCTGTTTCACCTGTTCACATAACCTATTTGGCTCCGTACCAATAATTTTGTCTATTCCACGTCTCTCTATTAACTTATACATACCTTTATGAATTTTTAAATTCTTCAGTTTGATTCAAAGATAGTTTTATCTTGTTTCACACTTATATTTTCTTGAAATCTCTGTAAATATTTCAAATATAATGCACCACAACACCAAACACTTTCCTAATTTTATTAAATCTAATACTATATATGAGTGCATTCCTTGAAATGTTCTTTCACGAATTACATCTCGTCATCATTGTGCTATAGTAAATAATATAGTAATTAATGATATAAATAGAATTCAATTAATTTTAAATTGAAAAATTATAATAGCTCTTATTAATAAATTTATTAAATTAATAGATAATATTATTGGTCAAGGCCTGGGTGTTACTAGATGAAATGGATGATTTTTCATTTGTTTTAGTGTTTATTTAAGATAAACAATTTTTTTTTAATTTAATGATTTTAATGATTAGATTCATTAAAGTATAGAAGTCTAAGAATGGAAATTACATACGATTGAATAAATAAAACTGAGATTTCTAGAATAAATAATATATTTTGAATAATGATTATAAATGGAATAATAATTAATCAGGAACTTTCTATTGACGATCCTAGTAAAGTTAAAAGTAAATATCCTGCTAATATATTAGCTGTTAGTCGAATTGATAATGCTCATGGACGAATAATGTTTCTGATTGTTTCAATTAATACTATAAAATTTATTAATATTAAAGGTGTATTTAGTGGTACTAAATGAATTAACATCTTTTCTCAATTTATAGTTCAACCGTAAAATATATGTGTTAATCATATTGATATTGTTAATGATAAATTAATTGATAAGTGACTTGTAGGAGTGAAAGTATATGGTATTAATCCTATTAAATTATAAAGTATAATTATTATTAGTATTCTTAAGAAAATAATTATATTAAATATATATTTGTAACTAATTAGTAATTTAAATTCATTGTAAATTATTATTATAAGTTTAATTCATAATATATTTAAACGAGAGAGAATAAATCAATATATTATTGGTATCATTATTAATGGTAGTAATAAACTAATTCAATTTATTATAAGTATAATATATGTAGATGGGTCGAAAATTGATAATAGGTTTATCATATTCACTTTCATAAATTTTTATTCTTATTTTTTAATATTTTCTTTTTATTTTTATATGGAGAAAAATTAATAAATAAATAATGAAGTTTAATGATTATAATGTAAATAATTCTTAATGTGAGAAATAGAAGAATTGATCATAATATTGGTTTTATCTGTGGTATAAAAAAAATATTTAAATATTGGCCATTAGAAGTATATCGAATTTATACTATAATATGGTTTAAGAGACCAATTCTTTCATTTCAGACATCTAATGATTAAATTATTATTGTTAAATAAAATATAAATAAAAAATATTAAAAAATTAATAATTTTAAATTGACAATTTAATGTTATATGTTTAACTAATTTTTTATCTTAGGATTTTATAAAGTTATTATTCTAAGTAATCAATTTCCAAAATCATTTATTGATGTTGATTCTACTACGATAGGTATAAATCTATGATTTGTTCCACAAATTTCTGAACATTGGCCAAAAAATAATCCTGGTCGGTATGTAAATAATATTATTTGATTAAGTCGTCCTGGAGTTGCATCTATTTTTATTCCTAAGGATGGAATTGTTCATGAGTGAATTACATCAACAGATGTTGTAATTAAAGGAATTGGGGTTTTAAATGGAATAATAATTCGATTATCTACATCTAATAGTCGAAATAATCTTAAATTTGAATAATCATTGATTATAAAAGAATCATAATTTAAATAAAATTCTGGATATTCATATCTTCAATATCATTGATGACCAATAGCTTTAATTGTAAAATATGAGAATGTCCATATTTCATCAACAAAATAAAGAGTTTTTAATGATGGAAATGCAATAATTATTAATACAATTATTGGAAAAATAGTTCAAATAATTTCAATTAAATTATTTTCTAATAAAAATCGATTTCTAAATTTTCTTAAAATGATATTTATTATTATAAATAATGTTATCGAAATAATTATTGATAATATTATATATAGTAATATTATAAAATACAACTAAATTATCAGCAAAAGGAGAGTTAGGATCTTGAAGTGAAAATATATTTCATGTAGCAATTCTTAATAAATGAAATATATCTTTATATATGAAGCTTAAATTCATCGCACTAATCTGCCATATTAAATTTAATTTTTAATTTATAAATTTTATAAGTTTAAAATTAAATTTTATTTTTTTTATTTTCTTTTTTAAAAATCAAAGGAATTTCATTAAATGAGTGTTCAAATGGGGGATAGTTTTGTAATCATTCGAGTGAATTTTGAAAATATTTAAGTAAAATTAATCGTTTTACTATAAATCTTTCTAATATAATAAAAATAAATATTATTATTCTATTAATTGAAATTAATGATCCTAGTGAAGGTAAAAAATTTCAACAGTAATACGCGTCAGGGTAATCTGAATATCGTCGTGGTATTCCTATTAATCCTAAAAAATGTTGAGGGAAGAATGTTATATTTACTCCAATAAATATAAAATAAAATTGAATTTTAAGAAATTTTTTGTTTAGTGTTAAGCCAGTAATTAAAGGATATCAGTGAAATAATCTTGCAATAATTCTAAATACTGCTCCTATTGAAAGTACATAATGAAAATGTCCTACAACATAGTATGTATCATGAAGTAAAATATGAATAGATGAATTTGATAATATAATTCCTGTTAATCCTCCTATTGTAAACAAAAAAATAAATCCCATAGATCATAAAGTTGTTGGATTTGCGTAAGCTTTTGATCCATGGAATGTTGCTAGTCATCTAAAAACTTTAATGCCAGTGGGAATGGCAGTAATTATAGTTGCTGATGTGAAATAAGCGCGAGTATCTACATCTATTCCAACAGTAAATATGTGATGTGCTCATGCAATAAATCCTAGAAAACCAATTCCTAGTATTGCGTATACTATTCCTATGTTTCCAAATGTTGCTTTTTTACCTCTTTCGTTTAAAATAATATGTGAGATTAGTCCAAATCCTGGAAGAATTAGAATATAAACTTTTGGATGTCCAAAGAATCAAAATAAGTGTTGGTATAAAATTGGGTCACCCCCTCCTATAGGGTAAAAAAAGAAGAATTTAAATTTCGATCTGATAAAAGTATTGTAATTGCTCCAGCAAGAACAGGTAGTGATAGTAAAAGTAAAATTGCTGTAATTATAACTGATCATGGGAATAAAGGTATTTGATCATATTGTAGCGAATAATTTATTATATTGAAAATTGTCACTAAAAAATTAATAGCCCCTATGATTGATGATACTCCGGCGATATGAAGGGAAAAAATTGTTAGATCGGTAGATGATGATGGGTGGTATATAAATGATGATAATGGAGGGTAAATTGTTCATCCTGTGCCTGATCCTGAATTTAAATAATTTCTTATTAATAATGAAAAAATTGAAGGAGGTAGTAATCAAAATCTTATATTGTTTATTCGTGGAAATGCCATATCTGGAGCTCCAATCATTAAGGGAACTAATCAGTTCCCAAAATCTCCAATTATGAATGGTATAACCATAAAAAAAATTATAACAAAAGCATGAGACGTTACAATTGAATTATAAATCTGATCATTTTTAATTCATGCCCCTGTCTTCTTAATTCTAATCGAATAATAAATCTTATTGATGAACCAATTATTCCTGATCATATAGCGAATATAAAATATAATATGCCAATATTTTTATGATTAGTGGAGTATAATCATTTTTTCATTCACGAAGAAATTAAGATTTATAAAATTATATTTATATTTTTAATTTTGAAGATTAATAGTTTAAAATTAACTTAAAATCTTTAAATAAAGTATTAGAGTATTATGTCTGATAAAAGGAATAAATTGTAAATTTATTTATGAAAATAAAATTTTCTAATACTATTAATATAATTTCTATAATTTAAACAAAATATTAAATTGCAAATTTAAAAATAAAATATAATTTTTCAGAAATTAGATTTTAAAGTAAATGTATATGATTCTAAATATAATTACTATAATAGTTATAATTAATAAAATTCACATATCTATATATTTGTATTTTAAGAATATATTTGAGTAATTTTTATTGAATAAATTATTATTAATAAAATTTAAATAATTTCAAATTATTAATAGTCTTGATATTACAATAACGATAGATAGGATAAGATTAAAACCATTAAGTTTAATTACTAAGTTCTCTAACACTAATCATTTTAAAGAAAATACTCCTATTGGTGGAATAAATATATATGTTAGTAATAAATAAGAAAATGTAAGTTTTGATTTATTGTTAAAGATTATTATTTCTATTTTATTTTCTAATTTTATATCTATGATTAAATAGATTATATTATATGATAATACTGAATATATGATGAAGTAAAGAATAAAAATATACAAATTTAAATATATTAATGTTATTATTAATGAAGTTTGATAAATTGAAGAAAATGATATTATTAGTATTAAAGAATTTTTATTTAATATTAATAGAGGTGATACAATTAAATTTAGAGTAATTATAATTAATAATTCTTTTATCGGGATTGAATTTATTAAAAGAATAAAAGGAATTAATTTTATGAATGTTATTAATAAGAATGCATTTATGAAATTAATTGATTTAAATATAAAATTAAATCAAGCATTAAATGGAATAATCCCTAATTTTAATGAAGTTCCCATTATTATTAGGATTGATGAGTATACATTAAAATTATTAAATAAAATTCCCGTTAAAATTAGAGATCTTCTAATAAATGAAATAAAAAGATAAAGAACTCTAATTTTCATATTTTTTGAAATAGCTAATGATGATAAAAAAATTAAGTTAGTAATTTCTATAATTAGTCAAATGAAAAATATATTGTTTAATATGAGAGAAAATACTGATAAAAAGATAATTATTATAGATGAAAAATAAGAATAAAAATTTTTTATCATGATTAATTTTTTGTTAAATCTTTATATTTTAGTGTATGAGCATATAAATTTTTAAAGTTTATGGAATTAAAATTATTACTAAATTACTATTACACTAAATACAATCATTATTCTGCCATCCGCTGTATCGGTATCTATCATAAGATCGAAAAACTGCTTACTTGTTCTCAATTTTATGCTTCTCAAATGGATTTCTGCGGCCCTAATTGTCCGATCTGGTTGAGTAGCGTCTCTAACTGAAGCCTAGGTTGTGCGGAACGTAAATATAAACATTATTTTGCTTTCCATTGCATCTGAACCTATCCTATGATCGAAAAACTTCAAATTCATTCCGAATTTTGTGCTTCTGGAGTCAATTTCAGCGGCCCTACTTGTCCGATATGGCTGAGCAGCGGCTCAAACTGCAGCCTGGGTTGTGCGGAACGTAAGTATAAACATTACTTTGCCTTTTATTGCGTCCAAACCTGCCATAGAATGGAAAAACTGCTTATTTATTCTCAATCTTATGATTCTCATGTCGATTTCAGCGGCCCTAATTGTCCGATCTGTTTGAGCAGCGCCTCTAACGGAAGCCTAGGGTGTCAGGAACGTAAATATAACCCTTCTTTTGCTGTCCACTGCATCTGACCCTATCCTAGGATCGAAAAACTGCAAATTCATTCTGAATTTTTTGCTTCTGAAGTCGATTTCTGCGGCCCCAATTGTCCAATTTGGTTGTCCAGCGTCTGAAACTGAAGACTGGGTTGTGCGGTGTTAGGTTATCCATCTAGTCGACCTGTCATTTGTTTGGATTCTGTTATAATGATTTACTAGATTCGTTATTTATGGTTTTTAGCTTTGACAGCGTCTTCAAAGTTTATGCATTTCTTGGTACGTTATTATTTAATTTCACGGTTTACTATTATTTATATTTTAGTTAATTTAGTTGCATTGCTTCCAAAACTCTTCGCACCTCTTTAGATTACATTCACTAGTAAGGACTCTTATTGTACTAATATTGTTGTAATACAATATATCACGTTTATTGTTTTACAATCTCTCTATTTTTAATTAAGTGGAAATTATTATCTATATTTTAATTAGGTTAATATTTCTTTCCTGTTTCAGGTTTGCGTTCGCTTCTGTTAAATTATATTATATTTATCTTCCTGAGGGTTTTACTTTTAATTTGTTACCCATAGATGGTATGTATCTTATTCTTACAGTACAATAGATTATCATATTGTAGTGTTCTCTCTTTCAGTCTTTTGTGTTACTCTTTCATCGGCCTGTCTTTTATTCAGTACTTCTGGACAGAAACTTTGGAAAGCGTTCCATTTATTTTAGTCTGGGATAATTGCATCAATTATCTCATTAGGCTCTCATTGGATATTAATTTCTAGATTGTGCGTTAATTTTTGCCTTTGATCTTTCCATTTCTTACAGTAAAGCAGAGTGGGTTGCGCATCATCTTGTGTTTGACAGCTGTACCAGCAGTGATCCGTTTGGTATTCACCTATTTCTTTTTCGTATATTGGTTGAAGCAACCATGACCTGTAAGTATCTGTGTGGTATAAAAATTTACATACCCGTGCTTTCTTGTGACCCATTTCTCAATATCTCTAATCAGCCTTTTAGTCCAGATTCCTGTGTTAGATTCCTCTCATATATTTTGCCATTCTTTGATTGTATTCTCCTTAGTTAATTTGATTTCTTTTTCCAGGTCTTGTTCATATTTTCCTTTCCCTTGTGTAAGGCTAGATACGTAACTTTCTATTAATTTCTTATTGAATTATTCATCTGTGTATGCTTCTTCGTTATAACGAGGTTTGTGACACCTTAATTTATTATCGTTCCTTGTTACTCTGGCTAAATTTTTAATTTTACTATTTCTAGCATTATCCTTTTCTTTTATTTCATAAAGTTCTTTTCTTACTTTGATCTTTACCAAAATGGGTGGAAATCTTGCTAGTACACAGAAGGCGTTTAATGATTAATGATTAATTTAATTTTATTATAAGATTAATGATTTATTTTATTGATTGAAATAAATATTATTTTAGATAATTATGGACCTTATCTAACTTTACTAGTTACTTCCTTATTAACCTTTGATGTAAGTTTATTTCTTATTATCTATTAGGTTCTATCGTATAAATTACAAACTAATTTTCAATTTGTTGTTCGTTTGAAATCAAAATTCGACACCAACAAAATATTCTGCTATTTTGATATATATTTAATATATATTATCATTTTATTTTATTTTATTTTATTCAAAAAGTAGTTTAATTTAAATATTAATTTTGGAGATTAATGATAATTATCTATTTAATTTTTTTTTGAAAATAAAATTATTATGTATTTTGTATAATAAAATATTTTGTGGTTAATTAGTTAAAATTATTATATGATATTTTAAATTTACAAGATTTATGTTTTAGATTAAACTATTTAACTAAAATAATGATTTTATTTTATTGCTTATTCACTTATTTTAATTTTATTAAATTTTATGTTGATTTTCGTTTTTAAGAGTGATTTATTGATAATATTGATTAGTATACAATTTTTTGTAATTTCTATACTATCAATAATCTTTATGTTTGAAATTTATTCTAATGAATGAATTTTCATATATTTTATAGTATTTTCTGTGTGCGATAGAGTTATTGGTTTGAGAATTTTAGTTAATTGTACTTATTTTTATGGGAATCAAAGAATTTCAATATTAAATTTAACATGATAAAAGCTTTTTTAATAATTTTGATATTATTTTTTCTTTATAATTTAAATAAATTTTTAAAATTTACATTTTTATTTTGATGTTTATTAGATTTATATTATTATTCAATTTTAGAAATGAAATATATTGAAACACAATTAGGTTTAATTTTGGCTTTAATTTTTTTTCATTTATATTAGTTATTTTAAATTTATGAATTTTTAATTTGATTTTGTTAATAAATTTATCTAGAATTTGTTTTAATTTAAATTTGATTTTGTTGATTGTTTTATATTTTACATTTTTAACAATAAATTTTTTAATATTTTATTTCTTTTTTGAGGTAAGGTTAATTATTATATGTTTAATTATTGTAAAATGAGGGACAGGTAACATACGATTATTAGCTGGTTATTATCTGATGTTTTATACAATATTTTTTTCATTTCCCTTACTGGTTTTTTTATTAATTATTATTTATTTGAATAATTTAGCGCTAATAAATTTAATAGAAATAATAGATTATAATTTAAATATTTTTATATTTATTTATATATTAAGTTCATTTTTAGTGAAAATTCCTATATTTATATTACATGGATGATTATTAAAAGCTCATGTTGAAGCCCCTGTGTTTGGATCAATAATTTTAGCAGCTATTTTATTAAAATTAGGAACATATGGTTTATTGCGATTTATATATATTTTTTATTCTAATTTTTATTTTGTAAATTTGGTAATTTTAGTATTTAGATTAATTGGGGGGTTAATTGTTTCAATTTTATGTTTACGTCAAATTGATATAAAGATTTTGGTAGCTTATTCTTCAGTAATTCATATAAGAATTTTATTAAGATCTATAATAACTGAAATACTTTTAGGATTTGTAGGTAGTTATATTATTATAATTGCTCATGGATTATGTTCTTCGGGTTTATTTTATTCAGTAAATTTGTGTTATAAATCTTCAGGGAGACGGATTATATTTTTAAATAAGGGGATAATAGCGTTAATGCCTCCAATATCTATATTTTGATTTATATTTTGTACATCTAATATATCTGCTCCTGTTTCATTAAACTTAGTTGGTGAGGTATTTTTGTTAATAATTATTTATTTATGATTCAAATATTTGATTTATTTATTAATTTTTTATTGTTTTCTTAGATTTTGTTATTCATTATATTTATATATTTATGTTCAACATGGAAAAATAAATTTCTTTTTAAAGATTTTTAATGCTAATATTTTAGATTATTATATTTTATTGATGCATTGAATTCCCCTAAATTTTATATTTTTAAATTTAATTATTTTTTCATATTAATTTTAAATATATTTTATTTAAATAGTTTAATTAAAATATTGACTTGTGGTGTCAATGATATATGTATTTATATTTTAAATTATCATAAAAATGTTTTTAATTAGTTTATTCATACTATTTTCTGGAATACTATATCTATTTTTAGGCCTATATTTATATACATCTAAATATGTAATTATTTTAGAATGGGATTTAATAAATTTGTTTTGTATAAAATTTAGAATAATTATTTATTTGGATTTTATTAGATTAATATTTATCGGAGTTGTTTCTATTATTTCCTCATGCGTAATAATTTACAGAATTGAATATATAAGGTCAGATAAAAGAATTTGTCGGTTTTTTTATTTATTAATTTTATTTATTCTATCAATATGTTTAATAATTTTAAGTCCCAGAGTTTTATCAATTTTATTAGGATGGGATGGGCTAGGTTTAATTTCTTTTGGTTTAATTATTTATTATCAAAGATATAGAGCTTTTAATTCTGGAGTTTTAACAATTGTATGTAATCGGGTTGGAGATATTGGATTTTTAATATTGATTGTTTCAAATTCCGCAAATGGGTCGTGAAATTTAATATTTTATGAAATAGATAGATTTATAATATTTTTCATATTTTTAAGCGCTTTAACTAAAAGAGCTCAAATACCCTTTTCTTTATGGTTACCTGCAGCTATAATAGCTCCAACCCCTATTTCTACTTTAGTTCATTCTTCAACCTTAGTTACTGCAGGGGTTTATTTATTAATCCATTATTACAGTTTAGTGTTTACAATAAATAATAACGTTATTTTATTTATCTCAATCTTTACTATATTTATGGCTAGTTCTATTGCTAATTTTGAATATGATTTAAAGAAAATTATTGCCCTATCAACTTTAAGTCAGTTAGGATTAATAATAAGAATTTTATCTGTAGGGTTAGTGGATTTAGCCTTCTTTCATTTAGTTATTCATGCTTTATTTAAATCAATAATATTTATATGTGCAGGAAGATTTATTCATAGATCTAATAATACCCAAGATATTCGAAATTTTAATTCTATGAGAATTTTAATACCTTTAAATGGTATAGTTCTATTAATTGGAAAATTAAGTCTATGCGGGTGTTTCTTTTTGTCAGGTTTTCTCTCTAAGGATATAATTATTGAATATTTCTTTTTTAATAGAGATATTAGAATTACAATATTTTGTATATTTTATATATCTATGGTGTTTACACTAAGATACTCATTTCGTTTAGTTTTATGAATCTTTTATCCTTTTGAATTTAAAAATGTTACCTACAGAGTATATTATGAATCTTTATACATTAATTTATGTATTTCCTTTTTGTTTATTATAGTTATTTTTATGGAAATACTTATTTTTTATCTAATCTTTAAAGTTTACATTATCTTATTGAATTTTTATGATAAAATATTTATTTTATTTATTTATTTATTACGGATTTATTTTGGTTATTTATTATTTTATTATCCTAATAAACACCCCCAAAAATTTTTATTTAATAAATTTACCTTTTTCCTGAAAGGAATATATTTTTTATCATATTTTTATAAGATTAGGTATACTTTTTTACTTAAATCGATGTATAAAATTAATAATGAAATTGAAAAGGGTCTTTCCGAATCAATTTTGACATTTTGAATGAAAACATTTACAAATTACTTAGTAAAATTTATCAAGTGATTAATTATATATGACACTCTGATGTTTATCCTAAAGCCAAATAAAACTCAACACGAACAACAAACCGCTGATTATTTAATGATACTTATATTTTATATATATTTATCAATATTTATCCTCGTTTATTCATTATTTCTGTTGTTGTATTAAACTTACACCACTTACTGAACGAAAGAATATAATTTATTGTATTATTACTTATTATTGTATATTGCATTAACTGTAAATAATAGTCAGTTGGAAAGGCGTGCAGACATCTCTTCTAAAAATCGAAAATTAAAAACTTTTTAATAGGAACCAGATATTCAACGATGTTCTTTTAATTTCACTTTTCTTAAAACATCAATTTTGATGTATATATATTCAACTTATTCTTTTCAATATGTTTTAATACATTAATAGAGTTTTATTTATTTGCTTAGTATGTACTATTTCACAAGATTTAAGGTTTTACTGGTAGTATTTGAAGAGTACGTTTTGTTATGTTTTCTTATTAATATTATTCAAGATTATCTATTATTATTATTTCAAAATGTAATACTTTATTTTATAATGAATACAAAAATTATGTTTTTGTTATGTTTTATTTAAAATTAATTTCATTTTAGAAAGTGGGATGACATGACTATTGGCGAACCACCCATTATAATAAAAAAAGGGTAACGCGCCATGATAAATACCCCTAGGGTGGTGAGGAAATCTTTCACAATTACAATACAATATATCCTCTAACACGATTTTATAATTAACTGCATAATTGTTCCTTTCAATATCTAATTATGCTAATCTCTTTAGCCTGTTTCACCTGTTCACATAACCTATTTGGCTCCGTACCAATAATTTTGTCTATTCCACGTCTCTCTATTAACTTATACATACCTTTATGAATTTTTAAATTCTTCAGTTTGATTCAAAGATAGTTTTATCTTGTTTCACACTTATATTTTCTTGAAATCTCTGTAAATATTTCAAATATAATGCACCACAACACCAAACACTTTCCTAATTTTATTAAATCTAATACTATATATGAGTGCATTCCTTGAAATGTTCTTTCACGAATTACATCTCGTCATCATTGTGCTATAGTAAATAATATAGTAATTAATGATATAAATAGAATTCAATTAATTTTAAATTGAAAAATTATAATAGCTCTTGTTACGTACGGAGAATATTTTCCGTCTACTCTCCCAAATATTCAAGTCTCTGCCTGTTAAGAGAAAACGCCCTAGCACTCTCGTTTTTGTCGTTATCTTAATGTAAACGCGACTCCGAGCAGCTGGGTAGCAACCACGACGCTGTACCAACCGTGAGAAATTTCCTTATATGGAAATTTCTAACGAACCCCCACTCATTTTTCGGCCTATATAAACTCAGAGATTTTAGCCCTAACGGGTTCAGAACAGTACCGTCACGTTGATAGTTAAGTTCGTCAGAGTTGGTTGCTATCCAGTTAGATCGGGCTAAAGTTCCCTTTCGAGTCTACAGTTAACCTCATAGAATCCGCGAGTCGGCATAAATTCTATCTGGCAATTCCTACGACCACTCTGTAAGTCCCCGCATCGCCAGTGCGTTAACACCGTGCATTAAAATCATACACTTTACGCGACAACACTACACTGTACACTTGTACGTAAAGACTGATTTAGAATATATTCAAGTATTCATTGTAATTTTGCGTAGATTGCTTACAAACCTATAACTACCTTAAGCGATCCCATTCGAAGTTGACAGATCCACCACGATACAGCTTAACCGCTCAAGTTGTATCAATTAATAATTTAAAAAGTTACGAGGCTCACTAACATCTCCTGCGGCTCACTGATCTTACATCAGTTTCGTCCGCTTACCCTTACTTCCAAAGAAACTGCATTCAACCTAGTGGCTCCTCGATTTATTCGAGTTCGTCCACGAAAGCTAACCTATCCTGTAGCTAACTGATTTTTACATCAGTTTCGTCTACTTCCTACAGCTACCTGATACCAGGTTCGTCTGTACATTATCCAACTTCCTTACAGCACCCTGATTTCGCATCAGGCTCGTCTGTTCGAATTCGCCAACCTCCTTAACAGCACCTCAATTTAATTTGAGTTCGTCTGTAAAACTGATCCTAGTGACTCCCTGATTTCGCATCAGGTACGTTCACAAACTCACTCTCCTGCGGCTCACTGATCATCGATCAGTTTCGTCCGCAAGCACACCTATCCTCAGAGGCTACCTGATTTTACATCAGGTCCGTCCTCGTCTACAATAATCCTAACGGCTCACTGATCTCGCATCAGTTTCGTCCGTGTACCAATCAACACATCAACCACTATATTCTTTGGAATTATACCTATCTTCGACGGTCTCTCGCGCTGCTCGCCTCCCGTCTCGTAACAAATTGGTGACAGCGGTGGGATCTGTCAACAGGTTCCGGATCGCTGGTCAAATTTGGGTTTGATTTAAATTTTACTCTTAGCAGAGTATAGACAATATACTAGTTTTCGCTAGTTAAGTCAGTTATTTATAATAAAAATGACGAATACAGACGACATTACGAATTTGACAGTTTCAATTGCTAATTCGATGTCACTTCTGACGCAAAGGACGTGTATACAAAACGTTACTGCGACAATACCGATATTCGACGGAGAAAATCCGCCGTTATCGCGTTTTGCACAAAGTGTAGAGGACGGGTTAACTTTGATTCCTGAAGGTACTGAAACTGAATTCCTCAGGATTATTTTAACTAAACTTACTGGCCCTGCACGTAGGTGTACGTTAGAACATAAATTTGATAATATAAAGTCACTGTTAAAACATTTGAAGAAACGCTTTGCACCAGGAAAAAGTCTATCGTATTTTCAAGCGGAAATCGCAAGTTTGCGACAGTATGTCGATAGAACGGGTCATCTTGTTTATTGTACTCGTGGAGCTATAAGGGAAAAATATAAGGACAACGCGGAAGAGTTTGTCAAAGAAATGGAAAAGGACGTGTTAGAAAACTTCATTGAAGGTTTACCGGATCGTATTTCGTGGAAGATATCTGCTCATATTCGGGATATTCAAAATCTTGAAGAGGCTTACGACGCTGTGTTGCAAATAGATAGGAAACTAAAGAATAGGCGACAAGTGTTTCGGTACGAATCACCCTCAAGGTGGTCTCGTAGAGATCGCTACTCCGAAGATTTTCGTTATCGTGACCGTGAAGTGGCATATCCACATTCTCCAAGCAGATACGACCGTTTTAGGGGAAGACACAGGAGCACATCTGGATCTGAAGAGGAACCAGAACGTAAACCAAACACTACCGCTTTGACTTTACGAAATAAGAGTCACTCGAACTCCCCGTCTAGACGTTCTGTCTCTCCAAAAACAGACGACAGACATAAACATTACTCTATCTTAAAACACTCTGACAAAAATCGTAAATCAGGTCTATACTGTTGGCATTGCGAGAATAAAGGACACGATAGTAATTCTTGTAGTAAAAATCCACGTAGTTCAAGATATCAGAAAAATTCGCGAGATTCATCAGTTGAATCAACCGGGTCTTTAAACTTCGATCGTGCTCAACGTACAGGCGACGCGATGAGCAGAAACGACAAAGATCGCCGGAAAACAGTTCACTTTCAAGAAGACTCCTCATCAAGGAAACACCAGCACCACGTATCAAAATTAAAGTCCCGGAATTGGAATCAGGAACGGGAGAATTTTTAATTGATGGTGGCGCATCCATTAATTTGGTAGTTCTCAACGTTTTAGGAGAAAAGGCAGCAATAGTTTCTAGAGAAGAAATTGAAATTACTGGAATTAACACAACACCTATTCATACATTAGGAACTACTATTCTTCGTATCAATGAAATCCCTGCATTTTTCTATGTAGTCAAGGATCTTGCAATAGAAGCAGATGGTCTCATTGGAAGTCCGTTTCTTTTACAAGAAGGAGTAGAGATTTCGTATTATCATAAAACATTGGTTACAAAAAGTCAACCTGTCAGACCAATTCGTTTTTCTAATCTTTCGGAAATGGAAGAGATTTCCAACCCTTCTAAAACGAAATATCGTATCCCAGCAAGGACAAAACAACAAATAGGCATTCAAATAGCTAATCCCAAAATTAAAGAGGGTTATCTACCTCGTATTAAAACACCAGAAAATGTTTTTATTGGTGAGGCTGCAGTTTGTAATCACGAAGGTACATGTTACGTTTTAGCCACAAATGCTAGAGAAGAAGAAATAGAAATAGAAATAGAACCTCAAGATATTCACCCTTACGAAATCATGGATAGTTCGGATGAAGATCCAGTAGAGTCATATCAGGAGAAACCAATTAATGGAAGAGATAGAACTCATCATATTTGGAAAAGTTTAAAAAATGATCATCTTAATTCCGAGGAACAGAAACATGTTAGAGAAATTATTGAAGAATTTTCGGATCGATTTTATGTGCCAGGAGATAAACTTAACAAAGTTCCAGATTTCCATCATTCAATACATCTAAAAGATGAAATTCCGATTAACACTAGACAGTATCGGTATCCGCCCATACATCAAAAGGAAATTCAGCAGCAGGTTGAAGCTCTTCTTTCACAAGGAATCATCAAACCTTCTACATCACCTTATAATTCACCTCTATGGATTGTACCTAAAAAATCTGACGCCGATGGCAATAAAAGGTGGCGAATGGTCATCGATTACCGAGCACTGAATGAAAAAACGATCAGTGACAAGTATCCACTTCCACAAATTACAGAAATTTTAGACAAACTGGGTGGCGCAAAATATTTTTCTGTCTTCGATTTAGCGAATGGATTTCATCAGATAGGAATGAATCCGAAGGATCAAGCAAAAACTGCTTTTACCACTCCATACGGACATTACGAATTTACTCGTATGCCTTTTGGTTTAACAAACGCACCGCCTACATTTCAACGACTCACGAACTTAGTTTTAGCCGGTTTACAAGGAGTTGAACTGTTTGTCTATCTCGATGATATAGTCATATTTTCCTCGTCACTTCAAGAGCACGATATTAAAGTTAGAAAATTTTTGAATCGTCTTAGAAAATTTGGACTGACATTACAAACTAATAAATGCCAATTCCTTCGAAAAGAAGTTGCGTACCTTGGACACATTGTATCTTCTGATGGAGTAAAACCGGATCCAAAGAAATTGCAAGCTGTAAAAAATTTTCCAGTACCAAAAACGCAAAGGAACATTCAACAATTTTTAGGATTAACAGGATATTATCGCCGTTTTATACAGGATTACTCATTAAAGACTAAACCTTTGATACAATTACTAGGAAAAGGGATTCGATTCAAATGGACTGAAGAACAACAACGAAGTTTTGAACAGTTACGTGATGAACTCAGTCAACAACCCATACTACAATATCCTGATTTTAGTAAACCATTTATTATTACCGCAGACGCATCTGAACATGCTATTGGAGCAGTACTCAGTCAAGGAGAAATAGGAAACGATCTACCGATTGCCTATGCATCCCGTAGTTTAAACAAAGCTGAAAGAAATTATTCGGCCACAGAAAAGGAATGTTTGGCAATGGTATATGCTGTAAAGTATTTTAGACCTTATGTCTATGGAACGAAATTCACTTTGGTAACAGATCACCGACCATTAGTTTGGTTACATTCTGTTAAGGACCCTACTTCTAGGCTCATGAAGTGGAAACTCAGACTCTTGGAGTATGAATATCAAGTTGTACATAAATCTGGAAAAACGAACAAGAACGCAGACGCACTGTCGCGCAATCCTTCAACAGTTTGCTTGCCACTTATCCCACGAGATCGTAGGGATCCCGATTTCAAAGCTCAACTACCGAAAGCAAACGCCAACCTCGATTCAATAGGACACCGCATACAACAGTTACGACGAGATAGGGACAGAAGACCTAAATACCAGGACACAAGTAGTTCAGAAGAAATAGCAGAACCTGCACGTGGGAAAGTTAAACACTCACCGATAATAAATAGAAACAGGACTCTACCCACTTTATCTCGTGAAGTATTGGAACCAGAAAACACTTTAGACACTCTGATTGACTTTTTACCAGCAGCAAATTCCACACAAATCTCTTGTCCAATTGAGGAAAATACTTTAGTGGAAAATTTGATCTCCTTTGAAGAACCGCTAGGAATTAGTAATACAGAGAATACAGTTATTGAAAATCCACAGCAAGATTTATTTAGTACATCAGAAACATTATCTCAAAATACAAATAGCATTTTACAACCTACCATAAATCCACCACCTGTAAGGGTCACAAACAAAACAGGTGTAAGCTCACCGCCTGAGTACAGGTCAACCGTACCCGGAGTTTTGGACCGCACAGTCGATCCTTACCCATCTCCTATTACTGATCACGCGTCAACCGATGACCTGGAAGAGGTTCAGCAAAAAGACACGCATCGAATTAATATTTCACCAAACACTCTTACCACTGAAGAAGGACATTATGTACATTTTATATCCGCCGATTGCAATTTAGTAACTTCCGTTGGAAAACTACTAGTCGACACCGAATTAATAAACAAATCAAATCTTTTGGAAATACAACCGAAGAAGGGACACGTAATAACCACGGATAATGGATTGTTTAAGATCTTCAGTATAGTTATCTGCGACAAATTTTATGATAATATTGTAAAGGAGGATATACGCTCTGGTTTACAAAACTTCAAACGTATTTTGGAACAGAATCAAATTAAGTCATTCCGGATATCTGCAATTGGAGATTTGCACAAGCTATCTGCCAAAGAACTTTACAAAATTTTAGAAGAAGTTTTTATAGGAACAATTCAGCAAATTACCATATGTAATTGTACTATCATAACACCTTCTGCGGAAGACAGACAAGATATAATCCGTGAAGCTCACGATAGTTTAATTGGAGGACATAAAGGAGTGACAAAAACGTATAAACGCATCCGATCAAAATATCAATGGGCAGAAATGCGCAACGATATTCAAGAATATATTCGAAGATGTCAAAGTTGTCAAGAACAGAAGCTCGTTCGAGCAAGAACCCGCCAACCTATGCTGATTACTGACACACCTGTGGAAGCATTCGATAAAATAGCCTTGGATACGGTAGGACCATTACCAAGTACACCCAGCGGAAACAAATATATATTGACAATGCAAGATAATTTGACAAAGTACTGCGTGGCCGTAGCTATACCGAATATTAGAGCTACTACCATAGCAGATGCTTTTGCAAGACATTTTATTGCAATTTATGGCACACCCCGTGCAATATTAACCGATAGGGGAACCAGTTTTATCGGAAACCTTATGAATAATTTGTCAGAAATATTTAAAATCAAACAAATTACAACTTCTGGATACAGACCCCAAACTAACGGATCATTGGAACGAAGCCACATTGTACTCACCGAATATCTGAAACACTACATGGATAATTATGAAGATTGGGATCTACTGATACCATTCGCCATGTTTTCCTACAATACTTCTGTTCATGAAGCTACAAATTTTACTCCATACGAATTAATCTTTGGAAGACCTGCTCGAGAACCAAGTTCATTTCCCACTGGCGAAAAATTAAAATCATATGGAGATTATTTAATAGAATTGATCACTCACATTACACAAATCCGCAATATAGCTACTGATAATTTAAACAAAGCAAAAGTACGTTCAAAAGGATATTACGATAGATATTCTAAACCAGTAGAATGTAACGTAGGTGATTCTGTTTATGTACTTAAGGAACCAAGGATTAATAAGTTCGACCCTCATTACGTTGGACCATACAAAATATTAGACGTGACAGATCTAAACAATGTGGTACTACAAACACACAACCAAATCATCACGAAACATCAAGATAAATTAAAACACGCTTATTTACCATCCACAGCCGAGCAGTAAACTGAGGACAACCATGATTCCCGTAATTTTGCTTTTGTTACATCTGGCTATGGGACAAAACCTTTACAACGGCAACCTGGAAATTACACCATTAGAAAAAGAGACCGGATTATTTTACGAAAAATTGCAGTCAATAAGAATTTTCCAATCCCAATGGCGTTTTGTTACATCATTGGATGTTAATAAATATTTTAAGCAAGTACCACCGGTAAAGGATTGCATCATTGCATTAAATCAACTTTGCGAGGAACATCAATCTACCAATTGTCTCAGCAAGTAATTGGGACCCCGACTCATCAAGAAGGCAGAAAACACTGAACAATATAGCGATTTAATAAAAACAGCAATAGGATATCGAAATACACGATCTCCACGCAGTGTACCTTTTGGTATCATCGGCACTCTTAGTAAATCATTATTTGGAACTTTATCTCAAGAAGATGCGGAATACTATAACCAAGAGCTTGATAAAATAAATAATAATCAACAGGAGATGGCAGAAGTCATAGCCAAACAAACACATATAATAAAAGAAGAATTTACTACAGTACATACAGGACTGGAAAATTTAACTCAAACCACTGCTCAGATTGTAAAGACGGTAGTAGAATACTCACGAGAATTACAAGAAACACAATCAGATATAGACAGATTACGTTTCGAAGCATCAATCAGAGATTCAGTAATCGAGATTGAAAGAGGACTCAATGACTATAGTGCTGATCTAATGTTATTAGTAGATTCAATACTATTAGCCAAACAAGGAGTTCTTCACCCAACGATTCTTTCACCTGTTACGTTCCGAACAGGAAATTTTTCGGATTTTTGACTTTCGGCCATTACGTCGGCCGGGGTGTGTCACGACAATGCTTTGTCATTATGGAATTTCCTAGTCTGGCACATTCTGGCCTTTGACGTTCAAAATTCTAAATTATAATTGTTGTGATTGTATTATACGCTCTCCTTGGAATCGTCGTCGAAAGTCGGCGACGCGAGTGTGTGTGAATTTGTGAGAGTTGTGAGGATGTATGTGTGCGTGTGTGTGTTCTTCTGAAGCCTCGAGAAGGTGAGCATGAACACCTTAGCCGTAACAACTATCGTTACATTACGATGTTTGGAATTGCGGGTTCTCATGCGCTTGAATGAGTGTGCACCGAGAGTGTGGTCAACACCTTCTGTCGCAAGTCAAGCATCTTGTTGTCCGTGATGCCTGTTGGAGCTAATTGCAAATTGTTCATAGGGTTCCAATGCACCTGTATCTTGCATGAATTGGGACGGTTGCGAGTAATCGCGGAAAACTTTGTAATGAGACGGCGTGTCAAGAATTTGGAATGAGAACCTTTCGCGTTTGGTTTTGGAATTCGCACAAAAACTGTATACAGCGCGCGACACGACGCGACGCGCGAGCGACGATACCACGCGACGAAAACGCCGAGCGTTTCCCGCGAAAGTGTGAAAAACTTGTGTAAATTATTACAACAAATTTAATAATTATTGACCGTCGTTAATTGTAAGGAGTAATAGAGGATGTTGTTCATGTGTAGCATTGCGCAAAATATTGAGCAACCTGTGAATTGTGAAGAAAACCGGAAATAGAGCACACGCGATATATCGAAATGCGAGTTGACAAATCGCGCGACGGCTCCCGCACGCTGCCTCACCTGATTCGTCAGGACCTCTCACGGATACGGCAGAAGATCACTGTATTGGTGATCCTCGAAGGATCCTGCCTATCCTGATTTCCGTGATCGATCACTCTTCGTCGACAAGTCGCGAGGTGCGTGACGGGAGACCGTGGGTTTAATTATATTCTATTTCTTTCTTTCCTTCTATCTTTTTGTTCTTTTCTCAATTATTAATTGTTTCGAGCGTAGATTCACGGGAGTGAATGGACTCAATCGCCCACGTAAAATTCGGCAATTCGTTCAGAAAACCATAGTTCGATATAAAATTCAATTCTCTAACCATTCCGCGTGTGCTCTCTTTTTCTTTACAGTATTATCATCATTCATAGCTACATTGTATCGTACTGCATCTTACAACCGAACTGGCACACCTTAAGGATTTGACTTGGCTTATTATTGGATTTGTTATTTGGAAAAGGATTGATTACGTTGATTTCTTCAACTGCGTGAGTCTTTTGAATATTGTCTGATTTTGATATATATATATATATATATATATATATATATATATATATATATATATATATATATATAATTGTCTGGAATTGTTTCATATTCTTTGTGTATTGATTATATATATTAATTTCTCATTGTTGTACATGAATTATCGCCTTTTGTTTCGCCACGTGGTTTGAGGGACATCGATATCGCCAGTCGATATCGTGGATTTACCTTGGTGTCCTTACGGCCACCTTGGCGCGGGATAGTCCACGTGCACAGCACGGTTTAATATCTCGGTTGCGATCACATATGTGAATATTTCCTTTTCTTTCTTTTATACGATGCGTGCATTTATTAACGTCATATAATTGTAATTAATATCTTATTATATTATATAATACTTATTATAATTATTTTACGGTTGTGTGCTCATTCACCGTGGTGCATTTCAATTCTTTCCTCTTCAATTTTCTTTGTTTATGCATACGACTATCTATTGTTAATCTTGTTGTTAATTCAACAACAACTTGTTACAATCTCAGAGACTATAATATATTTATTTTTTTTTCCTTTTGTCTTCATATATACTTTGTGCTGATTACTTCACCTTTCCAAATGCAGTATTAGCATAAGCCTCCACCTCTCGGGAAAATCGATCACGCATAGCGGGGCCCGTATGGGACTAGATGGTTTCCTAACCCATTTACCTTTATCCTCCTTGGATATTTCATTAATAGAAGTTTAGATATACTCGCGCATCGTGGCCGAGCTTCCTTTTCACAGCCGCTCTGTTATCGCGACCACACTACCATTTCGCACTGTCTCGGCACATTTAATTCACAGACAGAGTAGTGGCTCGGACTAGACGTTAGAACGCATAGAAGTATATTTTCTCTATAAAAATACCTCCCATGACTGACCTGTGGGGTGATTGTTTATGTGACGGACGGAGTTACGAATTCTGTTCGTAAGAGAAGCGATACGAACGAACGGAGTTACGGACTAAGCCCGTAACACACCACAACGATTATTCAATGCAGCTCAAAAAATTAAGCAATCGCAGCCCTACGAATTTCCATTAACCGAAGAAGAATTACTCACCGAACAAATTGAGAAAATAACAAAATTGAACGTAGGCTTTACGAAAGGAAGGATACTATTTGAACTCACAGTACCCTTACTCGATCAAGAAACCTATCATCTTTATAAAATTTATTCCAGTCCGTCAATACAAATAGTTGAAACAAAACATATTGTTTCATATATTAAACCACATATGGAATACATTGCAGTATCCACGGATGAACAAAGATATTTTTCACCAACCGAACAATACCTAACTACTTGCCATTTACATCACGAACAACTCATATGTCCACCTACTTTACCGCTATACCTGATAGATAAACATTCAACTTGTGAATCTACACTACTGCTAAATCCTACATCAATCAAATGGAACACCTGTGATATTAAAATAACCAACCATATTAAACCATATTGGCAAACTTTAAAAGTACCATTCACTTGGCTTTATTTCTTACCTGAACAAGGAAAAGCTAAAATAGTTTGCAAGGGAAAGAAACCTGAAATACGAAACATTTCAAAATCTGGGATTTTAAAATTGAAACCTGGATGCCGAGCGAGAATAAATTCGGTACAACTTAAACCTTTTGAATCAATCGAGACGTCAGAGAATATTACATACTACTCATCAACATCCTATAATCTATCGGAAATTGTACCGCAATTTACTGAACATCATTTGGAAATATTGAAATTAACACCTAACGAAACCACTTTACACTGGGATAAACTACCGACATCTCTATCACTCACTGAATTAGAAGAACAAGCAAGGAAATTAGCATCGCACCGATCCACCATTCGACATTTACAAATAACAAATTTTTCTTCCATATCAATCATTACTTTAATAATAATTGTATTAGGAGTTATACTAGCCATCAAGTTTAGATTCTATAGAATTCTAACGAAGAGAAGTTCTGATTCATCTCAAGGAAAGGAAATCGAGGAAATAGCAATAGAATTACCTCAACCACAAGTAAATCAGATAGAACCTGCGAACCCAAAACCAAGTGCAACAATCTTCTAAGGGGTGAAGACACCCTCACAGCATCCCTCCACCAAAACACATGGTCGGAGTGGGGAGCGTTAAGGACTTGAGTCCTATAAAAGTGGGACCTTGGGACCTTTCAGCATCATAGACATTCAGTTCCATGTCGAAACACGCAGCTACGCAAACGTCATTAGAAGAAGGCACCCGTACCATTTCTGTACAAACGAGACTACGAGGACGCTGGGAAAACCCGATACGTGTAGGAACGGTAATAATACCTACTCCATACCAACGTGTCATCAGTGGACCTGTGGTCAAGGGACGCAGTACCCTCACACGGCGCACCAGGGTGTCTACTTCAGCTACACAAACGGCAATATCAACTACACCGATAGTACAGAAATCAGAGAAACCTACTTCGGACTTCTGGGGCATCATACAGCTGACGGACGACAACATCAAGAATTGGATACCAGGCGAAGATACCCATAAATGAACAAAATGACAACACATATGAACCAGCAGAGGCTCCGTTGTTTCGTGGTAAATGCAGAGGGACCGACTACTGTGTGGGTTCAGTTCTGCGACGATCTAGAGGAAATTAGGACCTTGCGCCGCCAGCTCAACCACCATATGGATCAGAGGAGGGATCTCCTACGCATACAGGTCAACGGCATACAACCAGGACGGCTCCTCGCTGTTCACCACAGGGGCCTATGGCGCCGAGGAATAGTGAAGGAAAGACGAGACCTGGAATGCACAATATTCCTAGGGGACACTGCCGAAACAGTCACACGGCCATTGGACCAAGTGTGGTTGTTACCGCCTCGGTTTCGTGATCTGCCTTGGCAGGCGACAAAAGTGCAATTGAGGGGTGTCAACCCAACCAACAGTCGACCACCTGCAACGATGACCCGCATCGCAAAGGAGGTGTTGGAGAGACGGATGGGGTGGCTGGAATGCAGGACCTTGGGAAGGGATGGCATCATCTCGGACCTACTGCTGGACCGTCTACCCGGACAACCCCTTCTGGACGTGGCGGACCATTGGCTGCAGGTGGGCTACGTAGAGCCTTCCGAATAAGAACAATTCGACGAACTAATAGATAAGTACACTAACCCACATTACTCAACACTCGACACCCTACACATAGATCCACTTAAATTCAGTTATTCCCTGTTAGGACGTTTTCTCTTAATAGGTGAAAGCACCGCGAAAATCGCGATGTTTCATCTAAGGGGGGAGATGTTACGTACGGAGAATATTTTCCGTCTACTCTCCCAAATATTCAAGTCTCTGCCTGTTAAGAGAAAACGCCCTAGCACTCTCGTTTTTGTCGTTATCTTAATGTAAACGCGACTCCGAGCAGCTGGGTAGCAACCACGACGCTGTACCAACCGTGAGAAATTTCCTTATATGGAAATTTCTAACGAACCCCCACTCATTTTTCGGCCTATATAAACTCAGAGATTTTAGCCCTAACGGGTTCAGAACAGTACCGTCACGTTGATAGTTAAGTTCGTCAGAGTTGGTTGCTATCCAGTTAGATCGGGCTAAAGTTCCCTTTCGAGTCTACAGTTAACCTCATAGAATCCGCGAGTCGGCATAAATTCTATCTGGCAATTCCTACGACCACTCTGTAAGTCCCCGCATCGCCAGTGCGTTAACACCGTGCATTAAAATCATACACTTTACGCGACAACACTACACTGTACACTTGTACGTAAAGACTGATTTAGAATATATTCAAGTATTCATTGTAATTTTGCGTAGATTGCTTACAAACCTATAACTACCTTAAGCGATCCCATTCGAAGTTGACAGATCCACCACGATACAGCTTAACCGCTCAAGTTGTATCAATTAATAATTTAAAAAGTTACGAGGCTCACTAACATCTCCTGCGGCTCACTGATCTTACATCAGTTTCGTCCGCTTACCCTTACTTCCAAAGAAACTGCATTCAACCTAGTGGCTCCTCGATTTATTCGAGTTCGTCCACGAAAGCTAACCTATCCTGTAGCTAACTGATTTTTACATCAGTTTCGTCTACTTCCTACAGCTACCTGATACCAGGTTCGTCTGTACATTATCCAACTTCCTTACAGCACCCTGATTTCGCATCAGGCTCGTCTGTTCGAATTCGCCAACCTCCTTAACAGCACCTCAATTTAATTTGAGTTCGTCTGTAAAACTGATCCTAGTGACTCCCTGATTTCGCATCAGGTACGTTCACAAACTCACTCTCCTGCGGCTCACTGATCATCGATCAGTTTCGTCCGCAAGCACACCTATCCTCAGAGGCTACCTGATTTTACATCAGGTCCGTCCTCGTCTACAATAATCCTAACGGCTCACTGATCTCGCATCAGTTTCGTCCGTGTACCAATCAACACATCAACCACTATATTCTTTGGAATTATACCTATCTTCGACGGTCTCTCGCGCTGCTCGCCTCCCGTCTCGTAACAAATTGGTGACAGCGGTGGGATCTGTCAACAGGTTCCGGATCGCTGGTCAAATTTGGGTTTGATTTAAATTTTACTCTTAGCAGAGTATAGACAATATACTAGTTTTCGCTAGTTAAGTCAGTTATTTATAATAAAAATGACGAATACAGACGACATTACGAATTTGACAGTTTCAATTGCTAATTCGATGTCACTTCTGACGCAAAGGACGTGTATACAAAACGTTACTGCGACAATACCGATATTCGACGGAGAAAATCCGCCGTTATCGCGTTTTGCACAAAGTGTAGAGGACGGGTTAACTTTGATTCCTGAAGGTACTGAAACTGAATTCCTCAGGATTATTTTAACTAAACTTACTGGCCCTGCACGTAGGTGTACGTTAGAACATAAATTTGATAATATAAAGTCACTGTTAAAACATTTGAAGAAACGCTTTGCACCAGGAAAAAGTCTATCGTATTTTCAAGCGGAAATCGCAAGTATTCTTAAGAAAATAATTATATTAAATATATATTTGTAACTAATAAGTAATTTAAATTCATTGTAAATTATTATTATAAGTTTAATTCATAATATATTTAAACGAGAGAGAATAAATCAATATATTATTGGTATCATTATTAATGGTAGTAATAAACTAATTCAATTTATTATAAGTATAATATATGTAGATGGGTCGAAAATTGATAATAGGTTTATCATATTCACTTTCATAAATTTTTATTCTTATTTTTTAATATTTTCTTTTTATTTTTATATGGAGAAAAATTAATAAATAAATAATGAAGATTAATGATTATAATGTAAATAATTCTTAATGTGAAAGATAGAAGAATTGATCATAATATTGGTTTTATCTGTGGTATAAAAAAATATTTAAATATTGGCCATTAGAAGTATATCGAATTTATACTATAATATGGTTTAAGAGACCAATTCTTTCATTTCAGACATCTAATGATTAAATTATTATTGTTAAATAAAATATAAATAAAAAATATTAAAAAATTAATAATTTTAAATTGACAATTTAATGTTATATGTTTAACTAATTTTTTATCTTAGGATTTTATAAAGTTATTATTCTAAGTAATCAATTTCCAAAATCATTTATTGATGTTGATTCTACTACGATAGGTATAAATCTATGATTTGTTCCACAAATTTCTGAACATTGGCCAAAAAATAATCCTGGTCGGTATGTAAATAATATTATTTGATTAAGTCGTCCTGGAGTTGCATCTATTTTTATTCCTAAGGATGGAATTGTTCATGAGTGAATTACATCAACAGATGTTGTAATTAAAGGAATTGGGGTTTTAAATGGAATAATAATTCGATTATCTACATCTAATAGTCGAAATAATCTTAAATTTGAATAATCATTGATTATAAAAGAATCATAATTTAAATAAAATTCTGGATATTCATATCTTCAATATCATTGATGACCAATAGCTTTAATTGTAAAATATGAGAATGTCCATATTTCATCAACAAAATAAAGAGTTTTTAATGATGGAAATGCAATAATTATTAATACAATTATTGGAAAAATAGTTCAAATAATTTCAATTAAATTATTTTCTAATAAAAATCGATTTCTAAATTTTCTTAAAATGATATTTATTATTATAAATAATGTTATCGAAATAATTATTGATAATATTATATATAGTAATATTATAAAATACAACTAAATTATCAGCAAAAGGAGAGTTAGGATCTTGAAGTGAAAATATATTTCATGTAGCAATTCTTAATAAATGAAATATATCTTTATATATGAAGCTTAAATTCATCGCACTAATCTGCCATATTAAATTTAATTTTTAATTTATAAATTTTATAAGTTTAAAATTAAATTTTATTTTTTTTATTTTCTTTTTTAAAAATCAAAGGAATTTCATTAAATGAGTGTTCAAATGGGGGATAGTTTTGTAATCATTCGAGTGAATTTTGAAAATATTTAAGTAAAATTAATCGTTTTACTATAAATCTTTCTAATATAATAAAAATAAATATTATTATTCTATTAATTGAAATTAATGATCCTAGTGAAGGTAAAAAATTTCAACAGTAATACGCGTCAGGGTAATCTGAATATCGTCGTGGTATTCCTATTAATCCTAAAAAATGTTGAGGGAAGAATGTTATATTTACTCCAATAAATATAAAATAAAATTGAATTTTAAGAAATTTTTTGTTTAGTGTTAAGCCAGTAATTAAAGGATATCAGTGAAATAATCTTGCAATAATTCTAAATACTGCTCCTATTGAAAGTACATAATGAAAATGTCCTACAACATAGTATGTATCATGAAGTAAAATATGAATAGATGAATTTGATAATATAATTCCTGTTAATCCTCCTATTGTAAACAAAAAAATAAATCCCATAGATCATAAAGTTGTTGGATTTGCGTAAGCTTTTGATCCATGGAATGTTGCTAGTCATCTAAAAACTTTAATGCCAGTGGGAATGGCAGTAATTATAGTTGCTGATGTGAAATAAGCGCGAGTATCTACATCTATTCCAACAGTAAATATGTGATGTGCTCATGCAATAAATCCTAGAAAACCAATTCCTAGTATTGCGTATACTATTCCTATGTTTCCAAATGTTGCTTTTTTACCTCTTTCGTTTAAAATAATATGTGAGATTAGTCCAAATCCTGGAAGAATTAGAATATAAACTTTTGGATGTCCAAAGAATCAAAATAAGTGTTGGTATAAAATTGGGTCACCCCCTCCTATAGGGTAAAAAAAGAAGAATTTAAATTTCGATCTGATAAAAGTATTGTAATTGCTCCAGCAAGAACAGGTAGTGATAGTAAAAGTAAAATTGCTGTAATTATAACTGATCATGGGAATAAAGGTATTTGATCATATTGTAGCGAATAATTTATTATATTGAAAATTGTCACTAAAAAATTAATAGCCCCTATGATTGATGATACTCCGGCGATATGAAGGGAAAAAATTGTTAGATCGGTAGATGATGATGGGTGGTATATAAATGATGATAATGGAGGGTAAATTGTTCATCCTGTGCCTGATCCTGAATTTAAATAATTTCTTATTAATAATGAAAAAATTGAAGGAGGTAGTAATCAAAATCTTATATTGTTTATTCGTGGAAATGCCATATCTGGAGCTCCAATCATTAAGGGAACTAATCAGTTCCCAAAATCTCCAATTATGAATGGTATAACCATAAAAAAAATTATAACAAAAGCATGAGACGTTACAATTGAATTATAAATCTGATCATTTTTAATTCATGCCCCTGTCTTCTTAATTCTAATCGAATAATAAATCTTATTGATGAACCAATTATTCCTGATCATATAGCGAATATAAAATATAATATGCCAATATTTTTATGATTAGTGGAGTATAATCATTTTTTCATTCACGAAGAAATTAAGATTTATAAAATTATATTTATATTTTTAATTTTGAAGATTAATAGTTTAAAATTAACTTAAAATCTTTAAATAAAGTATTAGAGTATTATGTCTGATAAAAGGAATAAATTGTAAATTTATTTATGAAAATAAAATTTTCTAATACTATTAATATAATTTCTATAATTTAAACAAAATATTAAATTGCAAATTTAAAAATAAAATATAATTTTTCAGAAATTAGATTTTAAAGTAAATGTATATGATTCTAAATATAATTACTATAATAGTTATAATTAATAAAATTCACATATCTATATATTTGTATTTTAAGAATATATTTGAGTAATTTTTATTGAATAAATTATTATTAATAAAATTTAAATAATTTCAAATTATTAATAGTCTTGATATTACAATAACGATAGATAGGATAAGATTAAAACCATTAAGTTTAATTACTAAGTTCTCTAACACTAATCATTTTAAAGAAAATACTCCTATTGGTGGAATAAATATATATGTTAGTAATAAATAAGAAAATGTAAGTTTTGATTTATTGTTAAAGATTATTATTTCTATTTTATTTTCTAATTTTATATCTATGATTAAATAGATTATATTATATGATAATACTGAATATATGATGAAGTAAAGAATAAAAATATACAAATTTAAATATATTAATGTTATTATTAATGAAGTTTGATAAATTGAAGAAAATGATATTATTAGTATTAAAGAATTTTTATTTAATATTAATAGAGGTGATACAATTAAATTTAGAGTAATTATAATTAATAATTCTTTTATCGGGATTGAATTTATTAAAAGAATAAAAGGAATTAATTTTATGAATGTTATTAATAAGAATGCATTTATGAAATTAATTGATTTAAATATAAAATTAAATCAAGCATTAAATGGAATAATCCCTAATTTTAATGAAGTTCCCATTATTATTAGGATTGATGAGTATACATTAAAATTATTAAATAAAATTCCCGTTAAAATTAGAGATCTTCTAATAAATGAAATAAAAAAATAAAGAACTCTAATTTTCATATTTTTTGAAATAGCTAATGATGATAAAAAAATTAAGTTAGTAATTTCTATAATTAGTCAAATGAAAAATATATTGTTTAATATGAGAGAAAATACTGATAAAAAGATAATTATTATAGATGAAAAATAAGAATAAAAATTTTTTATCATGATTAATTTTTTGTTAAATCTTTATATTTTAGTGTATGAGCATATAAATTTTTAAAGTTTATGGAATTAAAATTATTACTAAATTACTATTACACTAAATACAATCATTATTCTGCCATCCGCTGTATCGGTATCTATCATAAGATCGAAAAACTGCTTACTTGTTCTCAATTTTATGCTTCTCAAATGGATTTCTGCGGCCCTAATTGTCCGATCTGGTTGAGTAGCGTCTCTAACTGAAGCCTAGGTTGTGCGGAACGTAAATATAAACATTATTTTGCTTTCCATTGCATCTGAACCTATCCTATGATCGAAAAACTTCAAATTCATTCCGAATTTTGTGCTTCTGGAGTCAATTTCAGCGGCCCTACTTGTCCGATATGGCTGAGCAGCGGCTCAAACTGCAGCCTGGGTTGTGCGGAACGTAAGTATAAACATTACTTTGCCTTTTATTGCGTCCAAACCTGCCATAGAATGGAAAAACTGCTTATTTATTCTCAATCTTATGATTCTCATGTCGATTTCAGCGGCCCTAATTGTCCGATCTGGTTGAGCAGCGCCTCTAACGGAAGCCTAGGGTGTCAGGAACGTAAATATAACCCTTCTTTTGCTGTCCACTGCATCTGACCCTATCCTAGGATCGAAAAACTGCAAATTCATTCTGAATTTTTTGCTTCTGAAGTCGATTTCTGCGGCCCCAATTGTCCAATTTGGTTGTCCAGCGTCTGAAACTGAAGACTGGGTTGTGCGGTGTTAGGTTATCCATCTAGTCGACCTGTCATTTGTTTGGATTCTGTTATAATGATTTACTAGATTCGTTATTTATGGTTTTTAGCTTTGACAGCGTCTTCAAAGTTTATGCATTTCTTGGTACGTTATTATTTAATTTCACGGTTTACTATTATTTATATTTTAGTTAATTTAGTTGCGTTGCTTCCAAAACTCTTCGCACCTCTTTAGATTACATTCACTAGTAAGGACTCTTATTGTACTAATATTGTTGTAATACAATATATCACGTTTATTGTTTTACAATCTCTCTATTTTTAATTAAGTGGAAATTATTATCTATATTTTAATATAATATTTTTAATATTTCTTTCCTGTTTCAGGTTTGCGTTCGCTTCTGTTAAATTATATTATATTTATCTTCCTGAGGGTTTTACTTTTAATTTGTTACCCATAGATGGTATGTATCTTATTCTTACAGTACAATAGATTATCATATTGTAGTGTTCTCTCTTTCAGTCTTTTGTGTTACTCTTTCATCGGCCTGTCTTTTATTCAGTACTTCTGGACAGAAACTCTGGAAAGCGTTCCATTTATTTTAGTCTGGGATAATTGCATCAATTATCTCATTAGACTCTCATTGAATATTAATTTCTAGATTGTGCGTTAATTTTTGCCTTTGATCTTTCCATTTCTTACAGTAAAGCAGAGTGGGTTGCGCATCATCTTGTGTTTGACAGCTGTACCAGCAGTGATCCGTTTGGTATTCACCTATTTCTTTTTCGTATATTGGTTGAAGCAACCATGACCTGTAAGTATCTGTGTGGTATAAAAATTTACATACCCGTGCTTTCTTGTGACCCATTTCTCAATATCTCTAATCAGCCTTTTAGTCCAGATTCCTGTGTTAGATTCCTCTCATATATTTTGCCATTCTTTGATTGTATTCTCCTTAGTTAATTTGATTTCTTTTTCCAGGTCTTGTTCATATTTTCCTTTCCCTTGTGTAAGGCTAGATACGTAACTTTCTATTAATTTCTTATTGAATTATTCATCTGTGTATGCTTCTTCGTTATAACGAGGTTTGTGACATCTTAATTTATTATCGTTCCTTGTTACTCTGGCTAAATTTTTAATTTTACTATTTCTAGCATTATCCTTTTCTTTTATTTCATAAAGTTCTTTTCTTACTTTGATCTTTACCAAAATGGGTGGAAATCTTGCTAGTACACAGAAGGCGTTTAATGATTAATGATTAATTTAATTTTATTATAAGATTAATGATTTATTTTATTGATTGAAATAAATATTATTTTAGATAATTATGGACCTTATCTAACTTTACTAGTTACTTCCTTATTAACCTTTGATGTAAGTTTATTTCTTATTATCTATTAGGTTCTATCGTATAAATTACAAACTAATTTTCAATTTGTTGTTCGTTTGAAATCAAAATTCGACACCAACAAAATATTCTGCTATTTTGATATATATTTAATATATATTATCATTTTATTTTATTTTATTTTATTCAAAAAGTAGTTTAATTTAAATATTAATTTTGGAGATTAATGATAATTATCTATTTAATTTTTTTTTGAAAATAAAATTATTATGTATTTTGTATAATAAAATATTTTGTGGTTAATTAGTTAAAATTATTATATGATATTTTAAATTTACAAGATTTATGTTTTAGATTAAACTATTTAACTAAAATAATGATTTTATTTTATTGCTTATTCACTTATTTTAATTTTATTAAATTTTATGTTGATTTTCGTTTTTAAGAGTGATTTATTGATAATATTGATTAGTATACAATTTTTTGTAATTTCTATACTATCAATAATCTTTATGTTTGAAATTTATTCTAATGAATGAATTTTCATATATTTTATAGTATTTTCTGTGTGCGATAGAGTTATTGGTTTGAGAATTTTAGTTAATTGTACTTATTTTTATGGGAATCAAAGAATTTCAATATTAAATTTAACATGATAAAAGCTTTTTTAATAATTTTGATATTATTTTTTCTTTATAATTTAAATAAATTTTTAAAATTTACATTTTTATTTTGATGTTTATTAGATTTATATTATTATTCAATTTTAGAAATGAAATATATTGAAACACAATTAGGTTTAATTTTGGCTTTAATTTTTTTTCATTTATATTAGTTATTTTAAATTTATGAATTTTTAATTTGATTTTGTTAATAAATTTATCTAGAATTTGTTTTAATTTAAATTTGATTTTGTTGATTGTTTTATATTTTACATTTTTAACAATAAATTTTTTAATATTTTATTTCTTTTTTGAGGTAAGGTTAATTATTATATGTTTAATTATTGTAAAATGAGGGACAGGTAACATACGATTATTAGCTGGTTATTATCTGATGTTTTATACAATATTTTTTTCATTTCCCTTACTGGTTTTTTTATTAATTATTATTTATTTGAATAATTTAGCGCTAATAAATTTAATAGAAATAATAGATTATAATTTAAATATTTTTATATTTATTTATATATTAAGTTCATTTTTAGTGAAAATTCCTATATTTATATTACATGGATGATTATTAAAAGCTCATGTTGAAGCCCCTGTGTTTGGATCAATAATTTTAGCAGCTATTTTATTAAAATTAGGAACATATGGTTTATTGCGATTTATATATATTTTTTATTCTAATTTTTATTTTGTAAATTTGGTAATTTTAGTATTTAGATTAATTGGGGGGTTAATTGTTTCAATTTTATGTTTACGTCAAATTGATATAAAGATTTTGGTAGCTTATTCTTCAGTAATTCATATAAGAATTTTATTAAGATCTATAATAACTGAAATACTTTTAGGATTTGTAGGTAGTTATATTATTATAATTGCTCATGGATTATGTTCTTCGGGTTTATTTTATTCAGTAAATTTGTGTTATAAATCTTCAGGGAGACGGATTATATTTTTAAATAAGGGGATAATAGCGTTAATGCCTCCAATATCTATATTTTGATTTATATTTTGTACATCTAATATATCTGCTCCTGTTTCATTGAACTTAGTTGGTGAGGTATTTTTGTTAATAATTATTTATTTATGATTCAAATATTTGATTTATTTATTAATTTTTTATTGTTTTCTTAGATTTTGTTATTCATTATATTTATATATTTATGTTCAACATGGAAAAATAAATTTCTTTTTAAAGATTTTTAATGCTAATATTTTAGATTATTATATTTTATTGATGCATTGAATTCCCCTAAATTTTATATTTTTAAATTTAATTATTTTTTCATATTAATTTTAAATATATTTTATTTAAATAGTTTAATTAAAATATTGACTTGTGGTGTCAATGATATATGTATTTATATTTTAAATTATCATAAAAATGTTTTTAATTAGTTTATTCATACTATTTTCTGGAATACTATATCTATTTTTAGGCCTATATTTATATACATCTAAATATGTAATTATTTTAGAATGGGATTTAATAAATTTGTTTTGTATAAAATTTAGAATAATTATTTATTTGGATTTTATTAGATTAATATTTATCGGAGTTGTTTCTATTATTTCCTCATGCGTAATAATTTACAGAATTGAATATATAAGGTCAGATAAAAGAATTTGTCGGTTTTTTTATTTATTAATTTTATTTATTCTATCAATATGTTTAATAATTTTAAGTCCCAGAGTTTTATCAATTTTATTAGGATGGGATGGGCTAGGTTTAATTTCTTTTGGTTTAATTATTTATTATCAAAGATATAGAGCTTTTAATTCTGGAGTTTTAACAATTGTATGTAATCGGGTTGGAGATATTGGATTTTTAATATTGATTGTTTCAAATTCCGCAAATGGGTCGTGAAATTTAATATTTTATGAAATAGATAGATTTATAATATTTTTCATATTTTTAAGCGCTTTAACTAAAAGAGCTCAAATACCCTTTTCTTTATGGTTACCTGCAGCTATAATAGCTCCAACCCCTATTTCTACTTTAGTTCATTCTTCAACCTTAGTTACTGCAGGGGTTTATTTATTAATCCATTATTACAGTTTAGTGTTTACAATAAATAATAACGTTATTTTATTTATCTCAATCTTTACTATATTTATGGCTAGTTCTATTGCTAATTTTGAATATGATTTAAAGAAAATTATTGCCCTATCAACTTTAAGTCAGTTAGGATTAATAATAAGAATTTTATCTGTAGGGTTAGTGGATTTAGCCTTCTTTCATTTAGTTATTCATGCTTTATTTAAATCAATAATATTTATATGTGCAGGAAGATTTATTCATAGATCTAATAATAACCAAGATATTCGAAATTTTAATTCTATGAGAATTTTAATACCTTTAAATGGTATAGTTCTATTAATTGGAAAATTAAGTCTATGCGGGTGTTTCTTTTTGTCAGGTTTTCTCTCTAAGGATATAATTATTGAATATTTCTTTATTAATAGAGATATTAGAATTACAATATTTTGTATATTTTATATATCTATGGTGTTTACACTAAGATACTCATTTCGTTTAGTTTTATGAATCTTTTATCCTTTTGAATTTAAAAATGTTACCTACAGAGTATATTATGAATCTTTATACATTAATTTATGTATTTCCTTTTTGTTTATTATAGTTATTTTTATGGGAATACTTATTTTTTATCTAATCTTTAAAGTTTACATTATCTTATTGAATTTTTATGATAAAATATTTATTTTATTTATTTATTTATTACGGATTTATTTTGGTTATTTATTATTTTATTATCCTAATAAACACCCCCAAAAATTTTTATTTAATAAATTTATCTTTTTCCTGAAAGGAATATATTTTTTATCATATTTTTATAAGATTAGGTATACTTTTTTACTTAAATCGATGTATAAAATTAATAATGAAATTGAAAAGGGTCTTTCCGAATCAATTTTGACATTTTGAATGAAAACATTTACAAATTACTTAGTAAAATTTATCAAGTGATTAATTATATATGACACTCTGATGTTTATCCTAAAGCCAAATAAAACTCAACACGAACAACAAACCGCTGATTATTTAATGATACTTATATTTTATATATATTTATCAATATTTATCCTCGTTTATTCATTATTTCTGTTGTTGTATTAAACTTACACCACTTACTGAACGAAAGAATATAATTTATTGTATTATTACTTATTATTGTATATTGCATTAACTGTAAATAATAGTCAGTTGGAAAGGCGTGCAGACATCTCTTCTAAAAATCGAAAATTAAAAACTTTTTAATAGGAACCAGATATTCAACGATGTTCTTTTAATTTCACTTTTCTTAAAACATCAATTTTGATGTATATATATTCAACTTATTCTTTTCAATATGTTTTAATACATTAATAGAGTTTTATTTATTTGCTTAGTATGTACTATTTCACAAGATTTAAGGTTTTACTGGTAGTATTTGAAGAGTACGTTTTGTTATGTTTTCTTATTAATATTATTCAAGATTATCTATTATTATTATTTCAAAATGTAATACTTTATTTTATAATGAATACAAAAATTATGTTTTTGTTATGTTTTATTTAAAATTAATTTCATTTTAGAAAGTGGGATGACATGACTATTGGCGAACCACCCATTATAATAAAAAAAGGGTAACGCGCCATGATAAATACCCCTAGGGTGGTGAGGAAATCTTTCACAATTACAATACAATATATCCTCTAACACGATTTTATAATTAACTGCATAATTGTTCCTTTCAATATCTAATTATGCTAATCTCTTTAGCCTGTTTCACCTGTTCACATAACCTATTTGGCTTCGTACCAATAATTTTGTCTATTCCACGTCTCTCTATTAACTTATACATACCTTTATGAATTTTTAAATTCTTCAGTTTGATTCAAAGATAGTTTTATCTTGTTTCACACTTATATTTTCTTGAAATCTCTGTAAATATTTCAAATATAATGCACCACAACACCAAACACTTTCCTAATTTTATTAAATCTAATACTATATATGAGTGCATTCCTTGAAATGTTCTTTCACGAATTACATCTCGTCATCATTGTGCTATAGTAAATAATATAGTAATTAATGATATAAATAGAATTCAATTAATTTTAAATTGAAAAATTATAATAGCTCTTATTAATAAATTTATTAAATTAATAGATAATATTATTGGTCAAGGCCTGGGTGTTACTAGATGAAATGGATGATTTTTCATTTGTTTTAGTGTTTATTTAAGATAAACAATTTTTTTTTAATTTAATGATTTTAATGATTAGATTCATTAAAGTATAGAAGTCTAAGAATGGAAATTACATACGATTGAATAAATAAAACTGAGATTTCTAGAATAAATAATATATTTTGAATAATGATTATAAATGGAATAATAATTAATCAGGAACTTTCTATTGACGATCCTAGTAAAGTTAAAAGTAAATATCCTGCTAATATATTAGCTGTTAGTCGAATTGATAATGCTCATGGACGAATAATGTTTCTGATTGTTTCAATTAATACTATAAAATTTATTAATATTAAAGGTGTATTTAGTGGTACTAAATGAATTAATATCTTTTCTGAATTTATAGTTCAACCGTAAAATATATATGTTAATCATATTGATATTGTTAATGATAAATTAATTGATAAGTGACTTGTAGGAGTGAAAGTATATGGTATTAATCCTATTAAATTATAAAGTATAATTATTATTAGTATTCTTAAGAAAATAATTATATTAAATATATATTTGTAACTAATTAGTAATTTAAATTCATTGTAAATTATTATTATAAGTTTAATTCATAATATATTTAAACGAGAGAGAATAAATCAATATATTATTGGTATCATTATTAATGGTAGTAATAAACTAATTCAATTTATTATAAGTATAATATATGTAGATGGGTCGAAAATTGATAATAGGTTTATCATATTCACTTTCATAAATTTTTATTCTTATTTTTTAATATTTTCTTTTTATTTTTATATGGAGAAAAATTAATAAATAAATAATGAAGATTAATGATTATAATGTAAATAATTCTTAATGTGAAAAATAGAAGAATTGATCATAATATTGGTTTTATCTGTGGTATAAAAAAATATTTAAATATTGGCCATTAGAAGTATATCGAATTTATACTATAATATGGTTTAAGAGACCAATTCTTTCATTTCAGACATCTAATGATTAAATTATTATTGTTAAATAAAATATAAATAAAAAATATTAAAAAATTAATAATTTTAAATTGACAATTTAATGTTATATGTTTAACTAATTTTTTATCTTAGGATTTTATAAAGTTATTATTCTAAGTAATCAATTTCCAAAATCATTTATTGATGTTGATTCTACTACGATAGGTATAAATCTATGATTTGTTCCACAAATTTCTGAACATTGGCCAAAAAATAATCCTGGTCGGTATGTAAATAATATTATTTGATTAAGTCGTCCTGGAGTTGCATCTATTTTTATTCCTAAGGATGGAATTGTTCATGAGTGAATTACATCAACAGATGTTGTAATTAAAGGAATTGGGGTTTTAAATGGAATAATAATTCGATTATCTACATCTAATAGTCGAAATAATCTTAAATTTGAATAATCATTGATTATAAAAGAATCATAATTTAAATAAAATTCTGGATATTCATATCTTCAATATCATTGATGACCAATAGCTTTAATTGTAAAATATGAGAATGTCCATATTTCATCAACAAAATAAAGAGTTTTTAATGATGGAAATGCAATAATTATTAATACAATTATTGGAAAAATAGTTCAAATAATTTCAATTAAATTATTTTCTAATAAAAATCGATTTCTAAATTTTCTTAAAATGATATTTATTATTATAAATAATGTTATCGAAATAATTATTGATAATATTATATATAGTAATATTATAAAATACAACTAAATTATCAGCAAAAGGAGAGTTAGGATCTTGAAGTGAAAATATATTTCATGTAGCAATTCTTAATAAATGAAATATATCTTTATATATGAAGCTTAAATTCATCGCACTAATCTGCCATATTAAATTTAATTTTTAATTTATAAATTTTATAAGTTTAAAATTAAATTTTATTTTTTTTATTTTCTTTTTTAAAAATCAAAGGAATTTCATTAAATGAGTGTTCAAATGGGGGATAGTTTTGTAATCATTCGAGTGAATTTTGAAAATATTTAAGTAAAATTAATCGTTTTACTATAAATCTTTCTAATATAATAAAAATAAATATTATTATTCTATTAATTGAAATTAATGATCCTAGTGAAGGTAAAAAATTTCAACAGTAATACGCGTCAGGGTAATCTGAATATCGTCGTGGTATGCCTATTAATCCTAAAAAATGTTGAGGAAAGAATGTTATATTTACTCCAATAAATATAAAATAAAATTGAATTTTAAGAAATTTTTTGTTTAGTGTTAAGCCAGTAATTAAAGGATATCAGTGAAATAATCTTGCAATAATTCTAAATACTGCTCCTATTGAAAGTACATAATGAAAATGTCCTACAACATAGTATGTATCATGGAGTAAAATATGAATAGATGAATTTGATAATATAATTCCTGTTAATCCTCCTATTGTAAACAAAAAAATAAATCCCATAGATCATAAAGTTGTTGGATTTGCGTAAGCTTTTGATCCATGGAATGTTGCTAGTCATCTAAAAACTTTAATGCCAGTGGGAATGGCAGTAATTATAGTTGCTGATGTGAAATAAGCGCGAGTATCTACATCTATTCCAACAGTAAATATGTGATGTGCTCATGCAATAAATCCTAGAAAACCAATTCCTAGTATTGCGTATACTATTCCTATGTTTCCAAATGTTGCTTTTTTACCTCTTTCGTTTAAAATAATATGTGAGATTAGTCCAAATCCTGGAAGAATTAGAATATAAACTTCTGGATGTCCAAAGAATCAAAATAAGTGTTGGTATAAAATTGGGTCACCCCCTCCTATAGGGTAAAAAAAGAAGAATTTAAATTTCGATCTGATAAAAGTATTGTAATTGCTCCAGCAAGAACAGGTAGTGATAGTAAAAGTAAAATTGCTGTAATTATAACTGATCATGGGAATAAAGGTATTTGATCATATTGTAGCGAATAATTTATTATATTGAAAATTGTCACTACAAAATTAATAGCTCCTATGATTGATGATACTCCGGCGATATGAAGGGAAAAAATTGTTAGATCGGTAGATGATGATGGGTGGTATATAAATGATGATAATGGAGGGTAAATTGTTCATCCTGTGCCTGATCCTGAATTTAAATAATTTCTTATTAATAATGAAAAAATTGAAGGAGGTAGTAATCAAAATCTTATATTGTTTATTCGTGGAAATGCCATATCTGGAGCTCCAATCATTAAGGGAACTAATCAGTTCCCAAAATCTCCAATTATGAATGGTATAACCATAAAAAAAATTATAACAAAAGCATGAGACGTCACAATTGAATTATAAATCTGATCATTTTTAATTCATGCCCCTGTCTTCTTAATTCTAATCGAATAATAAATCTTATTGATGAACCAATTATTCCTGATCATATAGCGAATATAAAATATAATATGCCAATATTTTTATGATTAGTGGAGTATAATCATTTTTTCATTCACGAAGAAATTAAGATTTATAAAATTAAATTTATATTTTTAATTTTGAAGATTAATAGTTTAAAATTAACTTAAAATCTTTAAATAAAGTATTAGAGTATTATGTCTGATAAAAGGAATAAATTGTAAATTTATTTATGAAAATAACATTTTCTAATACTATTAATATAATTTCTATAATTTAAACAAAATATTAAATTGCAAATTTAAAAATAAAATATAATTTTTCAGAAATTAGATTTTAAAGTAAATGTATATGATTCTAAATATAATTACTATAATAGTTATAATTAATAAAATTCACATATCTATATATTTGTATTTTAAGAATATATTTGAGTAATTTTTATTGAATAAATTATTATTAATAAAATTTAAATAATTTCAAATTATTAATAGTCTTGATATTACAGTAACGATAGATAGGATAAGATTAAAACCATTAAGTTTAATTACTAAGTTCTCTAACACTAATCATTTTAAAGAAAATACTCCTATTGGTGGAATAAATATATATGTTAGTAATAAATAAGAAAATGTAAGTTTTGATTTATTGTTAAAGATTATTATTTCTATTTTATTTTCTAATTTTATATCTATGATTAAATAGATTATATTATATGATAATACTGAATATATGATGAAGTAAAGAATAAAAATATACAAATTTAAATATATTAATGTTATTATTAATGAAGTTTGATAAATTGAAGAAAATGATATTATTAGTATTAAAGAATTTTTATTTAATATTAATAGAGGTGATACAATTAAATTTAGAGTAATTATAATTAATAATTCTTTTATCGGGATTGAATTTATTAAAAGAATAAAAGGAATTAATTTTATGAATGTTATTAATAAGAATGCATTTATGAAATTAATTGATTTAAATATAAAATTAAATCAAGCATTAAATGGAATAATCCCTAATTTTAATGAAGTTCCCATTATTATTAGGATTGATGAGTATACATTAAAATTATTAAATAAAATTCCCGTTAAAATTAGAGATCTTCTAATAAATGAAATAAAAAGATAAAGAACTCTAATTTTCATATTTTTTGAAATAGCTAATGATGATAAAAAAATTAAGTTAGTAATTTCTATAATTAGTCAAATGAAAAATATATTGTTTAATATGAGAGAAAATACTGATAAAAAGATAATTATTATAGATGAAAAATAAGAATAAAAATTTTTTATCATGATTAATTTTTTGTTAAATCTTTATATTTTAGTGTATGAGCATATAAATTTTTAAAGTTTATGGAATTAAAATTATTACTAAATTACTATTACACTAAATACAATCATTATTCTGCCATCCGCTGTATCGGTATCTATCATAAGATCGAAAAACTGCTTACTTGTTCTCAATTTTATGCTTCTCAAATGGATTTCTGCGGCCCTAATTGTCCGATCTGGTTGAGTAGCGTCTCTAACTGAAGCCTAGGTTGTGCGGAACGTAAATATAAACATTATTTTGCTTTCCATTGCATCTGAACCTATCCTATGATCGAAAAACTTCAAATTCATTCCGAATTTTGTGCTTCTGGAGTCAATTTCAGCGACCCTACTTGTCCGATATGGCTGAGCAGCGGCTCAAACTGCAGCCTGGGTTGTGCGGAAGGTAAGTATAAACATTACTTTGCCTTTTATTGCGTCCAAACCTGCCATAGAATGGAAAAACTGCTTATTTATTCTCAATCTTATGATTCTCATGTCGATTTCAGCGGCCCTAATTGTCCGATCTGGTTGAGCAGCGCCTCTAACGGAAGCCTAGGGTGTCAGGAACGTAAATATAACCCTTCTTTTGCTGTCCACTGCATCTGACCCTATCCTAGGATCGAAAAACTGCAAATTCATTCTGAATTTTTTGCTTCTGAAGTCGATTTCTGCGGCCCCAATTGTCCAATTTGGTTGTCCAGCGTCTGAAACTGAAGACTGGGTTGTGCGGTGTTAGGTTATCCATCTAGTCGACCTGTCATTTGTTTGGATTCTGTTATAATGATTTACTAGATTCGTTATTTATGGTTTTTAGCTTTGACAGCGTCTTCAAAGTTTATGCATTTCTTGGTACGTTATTATTTAATTTCACGGTTTACTATTATTTATATTTTAGTTAATTTAGTTGCGTTGCTTCCAAAACTCTTCGCACCTCTTTAGATTACATTCACTAGTAAGGACTCTTATTGTACTAATATTGTTGTAATACAATATATCACGTTTATTGTTTTACAATCTCTCTATTTTTAATTAAGTGGAAATTATTATCTATATTTTAATATAATATTTTTAATATTTCTTTCCTGTTTCAGGTTTGCGTTCGCTTCTGTTAAATTATATTATATTTATCTTCCTGAGGGTTTTACTTTTAATTTGTTACCCATAGATGGTATGTATCTTATTCTTACAGTACAATAGATTATCATATTGTAGTGTTCTCTCTTTCAGTCTTTTGTGTTACTCTTTCATCGGCCTGTCTTTTATTCAGTACTTCTGGACAGAAACTCTGGAAAGCGTTCCATTTATTTTAGTCTGGGATAATTGCATCAATTATCTCATTAGGCTCTCATTGAATATTAATTTCTAGATTGTGCGTTAATTTTTGCCTTTGATCTTTCCATTTCTTACAGTAAAGCAGAGTGGGTTGCGCATCATCTTGTGTTTGACAGCTGTACCAGCAGTGATCCGTTTGGTATTCACCTATTTCTTTTTCGTATATTGGTTGAAGCAACCATGACCTGTAAGTATCTGTGTGGTATAAAAATTTACATACCCGTGCTTTCTTGTGACCCATTTCTCAATATCTCTAATCAGCCTTTTAGTCCAGATTCCTGTGTTAGATTCCTCTCATATATTTTGCCATTCTTTGATTGTATTCTCCTTAGTTAATTTGATTTCTTTTTCCAGGTCTTGTTCATATTTTCCTTTCCCTTGTGTAAGGCTAGATACGTAACTTTCTATTAATTTCTTATTGAATTATTCATCTGTGTATGCTTCTTCGTTATAACGAGGTTTGTGACATCTTAATTTATTATCGTTCCTTGTTACTCTGGCTAAATTTTTAATTTTACTATTTCTAGCATTATCCTTTTCTTTTATTTCATAAAGTTCTTTTCTTACTTTGATCTTTACCAAAATGGGTGGAAATCTTGCTAGTACACAGAAGGCGTTTAATGATTAATGATTAATTTAATTTTATTATAAGATTAATGATTTATTTTATTGATTGAAATAAATATTATTTTAGATAATTATGGACCTTATCTAACTTTACTAGTTACTTCCTTATTAACCTTTGATGTAAGTTTATTTCTTATTATCTATTAGGTTCTATCGTATAAATTACAAACTAATTTTCAATTTGTTGTTCGTTTGAAATCAAAATTCGACACCAACAAAATATTCTGCTATTTTGATATATATTTAATATATATTATCATTTTATTTTATTTTATTTTATTCAAAAAGTAGTTTAATTTAAATATTAATTTTGGAGATTAATGATAATTATCTATTTAATTTTTTTTTGAAAATAAAATTATTATGTATTTTGTATAATAAAATATTTTGTGGTTAATTAGTTAAAATTATTATATGATATTTTAAATTTACAAGATTTATGTTTTAGATTAAACTATTTAACTAAAATAATGATTTTATTTTATTGCTTATTCACTTATTTTAATTTTATTAAATTTTATGTTGATTTTCGTTTTTAAGAGTGATTTATTGATAATATTGATTAGTATACAATTTTTTGTAATTTCTATACTATCAATAATCTTTATGTTTGAAATTTATTCTAATGAATGAATTTTCATATATTTTATAGTATTTTCTGTGTGCGATAGAGTTATTGGTTTGAGAATTTTAGTTAATTGTACTTATTTTTATGGGAATCAAAGAATTTCAATATTAAATTTAACATGATAAAAGCTTTTTTAATAATTTTGATATTATTTTTTCTTTATAATTTAAATAAATTTTTAAAATTTACATTTTTATTTTGATGTTTATTAGATTTATATTATTATTCAATTTTAGAAATGAAATATATTGAAACACAATTAGGTTTAATTTTGGCTTTAATTTTTTTTCATTTATATTAGTTATTTTAAATTTATGAATTTTTAATTTGATTTTGTTAATAAATTTATCTAGAATTTGTTTTAATTTAAATTTGATTTTGTTGATTGTTTTATATTTTACATTTTTAACAATAAATTTTTTAATATTTTATTTCTTTTTTGAGGTAAGGTTAATTATTATATGTTTAATTATTGTAAAATGAGGGACAGGTAACATACGATTATTAGCTGGTTATTATCTGATGTTTTATACAATATTTTTTTCATTTCCCTTACTGGTTTTTTTTATTAATTATTATTTATTTGAATAATTTAGCGCTAATAAATTTAATAGAAATAATAGATTATAATTTAAATATTTTTATATTTATTTATATATTAAGTTCATTTTTAGTGAAAATTCCTATATTTATATTACATGGATGATTATTAAAAGCTCATGTTGAAGCCCCTGTGTTTGGATCAATAATTTTAGCAGCTATTTTATTAAAATTAGGAACATATGGTTTATTGCGATTTATATATATTTTTTATTCTAATTTTTATTTTGTAAATTTGGTAATTTTAGTATTTAGATTAATTGGGGGGTTAATTGTTTCAATTTTATGTTTACGTCAAATTGATATAAAGATTTTGGTAGCTTATTCTTCAGTAATTCATATAAGAATTTTATTAAGATCTATAATAACTGAAATACTTTTAGGATTTGTAGGTAGTTATATTATTATAATTGCTCATGGATTATGTTCTTCGGGTTTATTTTATTCAGTAAATTTGTGTTATAAATCTTCAGGGAGATGGATTATATTTTTAAATAAGGGGATAATAGCGTTAATGCCTCCAATATCTATATTTTGATTTATATTTTGTACATCTAATATATCTGCTCCTGTTTCATTAAACTTAGTTGGTGAGGTATTTTTGTTAATAATTATTTATTTATGATTCAAATATTTGATTTATTTATTAATTTTTTATTGTTTTCTTAGATTTTGTTATTCATTATATTTATATATTTATGTTCAACATGGAAAAATAAATTTCATTTTAAAGATTTTTAATGCTAATATTTTAGATTATTATATTTTATTGATGCATTGAATTCCCCTAAATTTTATATTTTTAAATTTAATTATTTTTTCATATTAATTTTAAATATATTTTATTTAAATAGTTTAATTAAAATATTGACTTGTGGTGTCAATGATATATGTATTTATATTTTAAATTATCATAAAAATGTTTTTAATTAGTTTATTCATACTATTTTCTGGAATACTATATCTATTTTTAGGCCTATATTTATATACATCTAAATATGTAATTATTTTAGAATGGGATTTAATAAATTTGTTTTGTATAAAATTTAGAATAATTATTTATTTGGATTTTATTAGATTAATATTTATCGGAGTTGTTTCTATTATTTCCTCATGCGTAATAATTTACAGAATTGAATATATAAGGTCAGATAAAAGAATTTGTCGGTTTTTTTATTTATTAATTTTATTTATTCTATCAATATGTTTAATAATTTTAAGTCCCAGAGTTTTATCAATTTTATTAGGATGGGATGGGCTAGGTTTAATTTCTTTTGGTTTAATTATTTATTATCAAAGATATAGAGCTTTTAATTCTGGAGTTTTAACAATTGTATGTAATCGGGTTGGAGATATTGGATTTTTAATATTGATTGTTTCAAATTCCGCAAATGGGTCGTGAAATTTAATATTTTATGAAATAGATAGATTTATAATATTTTTCATATTTTTAAGCGCTTTAACTAAAAGAGCTCAAATACCCTTTTCTTTATGGTTACCTGCAGCTATAATAGCTCCAACCCCTATTTCTACTTTAGTTCATTCTTCAACCTTAGTTACTGCAGGGGTTTATTTATTAATCCATTATTACAGTTTAGTGTTTACAATAAATAATAACGTTATTTTATTTATCTCAATCTTTACTATATTTATGGCTAGTTCTATTGCTAATTTTGAATATGATTTAAAGAAAATTATTGCCCTATCAACTTTAAGTCAGTTAGGATTAATAATAAGAATTTTATCTGTAGGGTTAGTGGATTTAGCCTTCTTTCATTTAGTTATTCATGCTTTATTTAAATCAATAATATTTATATGTGCAAGAAGATTTATTCATAGATCTAATAATAACCAAGATATTCGAAATTTTAATTCTATGAGAATTTTAATACCTTTAAATGGTATAGTTCTATTAATTGGAAAATTAAGTCTATGCGGGTGTTTCTTTTTGTCAGGTTTTCTCTCTAAGGATATAATTATTGAATATTTCTTTATTAATAGAGATATTAGAATTACAATATTTTGTATATTTTATATATCTATGGTGTTTACACTAAGATACTCATTTCGTTTAGTTTTATGAATCTTTTATCCTTTTGAATTTAAAAATGTTACCTACAGAGTATATTATGAATCTTTATACATTAATTTATGTATTTCCTTTTTGTTTATTATAGTTATTTTTATGGGAATACTTATTTTTTATCTAATCTTTAAAGTTTACATTATCTTATTGAATTTTTATGATAAAATATTTATTTTATTTATTTATTTATTACGGATTTATTTTGGTTATTTATTATTTTATTATCCTAATAAACACCCCCAAAAATTTTTATTTAATAAATTTATCTTTTTCCTGAAAGGAATATATTTTTTATCATATTTTTATAAGATTAGGTATACTTTTTTACTTAAATCGATGTATAAAATTAATAATGAAATTGAAAAGGGTCTTTCCGAATCAATTTTGACATTTTGAATGAAAACATTTACAAATTACTTAGTAAAATTTATCAAGTGATTAATTATATATGACACTCTGATGTTTATCCTAAAGCCAAATAAAACTCAACACGAACAACAAACCGCTGATTATTTAATGATACTTATATTTTATATATATTTATCAATATTTATCCTCGTTTATTCATTATTTCTGTTGTTGTATTAAACTTACACCACTTACTGAACGAAAGAATATAATTTATTGTATTATTACTTATTATTGTATATTGCATTAACTGTAAATAATAGTCAGTTGGAAAGGCGTGCAGACATCTCTTCTAAAAATCGAAAATTAAAAACTTTTTAATAGGAACCAGATATTCAACGATGTTCTTTTAATTTCACTTTTCTTAAAACATCAATTTTGATGTATATATATTCAACTTATTCTTTTCAATATGTTTTAATACATTAATAGAGTTTTATTTATTTGCTTAGTATGTACTATTTCACAAGATTTAAGGTTTTACTGGTAGTATTTGAAGAGTACGTTTTGTTATGTTTTCTTATTAATATTATTCAAGATTATCTATTATTATTATTTCAAAATGTAATACTTTATTTTATAATGAATACAAAAATTATGTTTTTGTTATGTTTTATTTAAAATTAATTTCATTTTAGAAAGTGGGATGACATGACTATTGGCGAACCACCCATTATAATAAAAAAAGGGTAACGCGCCATGATAAATACCCCTAGGGTGGTGAGGAAATCTTTCACAATTACAATACAATATATCCTCTAACACGATTTTATAATTAACTGCATAATTGTTCCTTTCAATATCTAATTATGCTAATCTCTTTAGCCTGTTTCACCTGTTCACATAACCTATTTGGCTCCGTACCAATAATTTTGTCTATTCCACGTCTCTCTATTAACTTATACATACCTTTATGAATTTTTAAATTCTTCAGTTTGATTCAAAGATAGTTTTATCTTGTTTCACACTTATATTTTCTTGAAATCTCTGTAAATATTTCAAATATAATGCACCACAACACCAAACACTTTCCTAATTTTATTAAATCTAATACTATATATGAGTGCATTCCTTGAAATGTTCTTTCACGAATTACATCTCGTCATCATTGTGCTATAGTAAATAATATAGTAATTAATGATATAAATAGAATTCAATTAATTTTAAATTGAAAAATTATAATAGCTCTTATTAATAAATTTATTAAATTAATAGATAATATTATTGGTCAAGGCCTGGGTGTTACTAGATGAAATGGATGATTTTTCATTTGTTTTAGTGTTTATTTAAGATAAACAATTTTTTTTTAATTTAATGATTTTAATGATTAGATTCATTAAAGTATAGAAGTCTAAGAATGGAAATTACATACGATTGAATAAATAAAACTGAGATTTCTAGAATAAATAATATATTTTGAATAATGATTATAAATGGAATAATAATTAATCAGGAACTTTCTATTGACGATCCTAGTAAAGTTAAAAGTAAATATCCTGCTAATATATTAGCTGTTAGTCGAATTGATAATGCTCATGGACGAATAATGTTTCTGATTGTTTCAATTAATACTATTAAATTTATTAATATTAAAGGTGTATTTAGTGGTACTAAATGAATTAACATCTTTTCTCAATTTATAGTTCAACCGTAAAATATATGTGTTAATCATATTGATATTGTTAATGATAAATTAATTGATAAGTGACTTGTAGGAGTGAAAGTATATGGTATTAATCCTATTAAATTATAAAGTATAATTATTATTAGTATTCTTAAGAAAATAATTATATTAAATATATATTTGTAACTAATTAGTAATTTAAATTCATTGTAAATTATTATTATAAGTTTAATTCATAATATATTTAAACGAGAGAGAATAAATCAATATATTATTGGTATCATTATTAATGGTAGTAATAAACTAATTCAATTTATTATAAGTATAATATATGTAGATGGGTCGAAAATTGATAATAGGTTTATCATATTCACTTTCATAAATTTTTATTCTTATTTTTTAATATTTTCTTTTTATTTTTATATGGAGAAAAATTAATAAATAAATAATGAAGTTTAATGATTATAATGTAAATAATTCTTAATGTGAGAAATAGAAGAATTGATCATAATATTGGTTTTATCTGTGGTATAAAAAAAATATTTAAATATTGGCCATTAGAAGTATATCGAATTTATACTATAATATGGTTTAAGAGACCAATTCTTTCATTTCAGACATCTAATGATTAAATTATTATTGTTAAATAAAATATAAATAAAAAATATTAAAAAATTAATAATTTTAAATTGACAATTTAATGTTATATGTTTAACTAATTTTTTATCTTAGGATTTTATAAAGTTATTATTCTAAGTAATCAATTTCCAAAATCATTTATTGATGTTGATTCTACTACGATAGGTATAAATCCATGATTTGTTCCACAAATTTCTGAACATTGGCCAAAAAATAATCCTGGTCGGTATGTAAATAATATTATTTGATTAAGTCGTCCTGGAGTTGCATCTATTTTTATTCCTAAGGATGGAATTGTTCATGAGTGAATTACATCAACAGATGTTGTAATTAAAGGAATTGGGGTTTTAAATGGAATAATAATTCGATTATCTACATCTAATAGTCGAAATAATCTTAAATTTGAATAATCATTGATTATAAAAGAATCATAATTTAAATAAAATTCTGGATATTCATATCTTCAATATCATTGATGACCAATAGCTTTAATTGTAAAATATGAGAATGTCCATATTTCATCAACAAAATAAAGAGTTTTTAATGATGGAAATGCAATAATTATTAATACAATTATTGGAAAAATAGTTCAAATAATTTCAATTAAATTATTTTCTAATAAAAATCGATTTCTAAATTTTCTTAAAATGATATTTATTATTATAAATAATGTTATCGAAATAATTATTGATAATATTATATATAGTAATATTATAAAATACAACTAAATTATCAGCAAAAGGAGAGTTAGGATCTTGAAGTGAAAATATATTTCATGTAGCAATTCTTAATAAATGAAATATATCTTTATATATGAAGCTTAAATTCATCGCACTAATCTGCCATATTAAATTTAATTTTTAATTTATAAATTTTATAAGTTTAAAATTAAATTTTATTTTTTTTATTTTCTTTTTTAAAAATCAAAGGAATTTCATTAAATGAGTGTTCAAATGGGGGATAGTTTTGTAATCATTCGAGTGAATTTTGAAAATATTTAAGTAAAATTAATCGTTTTACTATAAATCTTTCTAATATAATAAAAATAAATATTATTATTCTATTAATTGAAATTAATGATCCTAGTGAAGGTAAAAAATTTCAACAGTAATACGCGTCAGGGTAATCTGAATATCGTCGTGGTATGCCTATTAATCCTAAAAAATGTTGAGGGAAGAATGTTATATTTACTCCAATAAATATAAAATAAAATTGAATTTTAAGAAATTTTTTGTTTAGTGTTAAGCCAGTAATTAAAGGATATCAGTGAAATAATCTTGCAATAATTCTAAATACTGCTCCTATTGAAAGTACATAATGAAAATGTCCTACAACATAGTATGTATCATGAAGTAAAATATGAATAGATGAATTTGATAATATAATTCCTGTTAATCCTCCTATTGTAAACAAAAAAATAAATCCCATAGATCATAAAGTTGTTGGATTTGCGTAAGCTTTTGATCCATGGAATGTTGCTAGTCATCTAAAAACTTTAATGCCAGTGGGAATGGCAGTAATTATAGTTGCTGATGTGAAATAAGCGCGAGTATCTACATCTATTCCAACAGTAAATATGTGATGTGCTCATGCAATAAATCCTAGAAAACCAATTCCTAGTATTGCGTATACTATTCCTATGTTTCCAAATGTTGCTTTTTTACCTCTTTCGTTTAAAATAATATGTGAGATTAGTCCAAATCCTGGAAGAATTAGAATATAAACTTCTGGATGTCCAAAGAATCAAAATAAGTGTTGGTATAAAATTGGGTCACCCCCTCCTATAGGGTAAAAAAAGAAGAATTTAAATTTCGATCTGATAAAAGTATTGTAATTGCTCCAGCAAGAACAGGTAGTGATAGTAAAAGTAAAATTGCTGTAATTATAACTGATCATGGGAATAAAGGTATTTGATCATATTGTAGCGAATAATTTATTATATTGAAAATTGTCACTACAAAATTAATAGCTCCTATGATTGATGATACTCCGGCGATATGAAGGGAAAAAATTGTTAGATCGGTAGATGATGATGGGTGGTATATAAATGATGATAATGGAGGGTAAATTGTTCATCCTGTGCCTGATCCTGAATTTAAATAATTTCTTATTAATAATGAAAAAATTGAAGGAGGTAGTAATCAAAATCTTATATTGTTTATTCGTGGAAATGCCATATCTGGAGCTCCAATCATTAAGGGAACTAATCAGTTCCCAAAATCTCCAATTATGAATGGTATAACCATAAAAAAAATTATAACAAAAGCATGAGACGTTACAATTGAATTATAAATCTGATCATTTTTAATTCATGCCCCTGTCTTCTTAATTCTAATCGAATAATAAATCTTATTGATGAACCAATTATTCCTGATCATATAGCGAATATAAAATATAATATGCCAATATTTTTATGATTAGTGGAGTATAATCATTTTTTCATTCACGAAGAAATTAAGATTTATAAAATTAAATTTATATTTTTAATTTTGAAGATTAATAGTTTAAAATTAACTTAAAATCTTTAAATAAAGTATTAGAGTATTATGTCTGATAAAAGGAATAAATTGTAAATTTATTTATGAAAATAACATTTTCTAATACTATTAATATAATTTCTATAATTTAAACAAAATATTAAATTGCAAATTTAAAAATAAAATATAATTTTTCAGAAATTAGATTTTAAAGTAAATGTATATGATTCTAAATATAATTACTATAATAGTTATAATTAATAAAATTCACATATCTATATATTTGTATTTTAAGAATATATTTGAGTAATTTTTATTGAATAAATTATTATTAATAAAATTTAAATAATTTCAAATTATTAATAGTCTTGATATTACAATAACGATAGATAGGATAAGATTAAAACCATTAAGTTTAATTACTAAGTTCTCTAACACTAATCATTTTAAAGAAAATACTCCTATTGGTGGAATAAATATATATGTTAGTAATAAATAAGAAAATGTAAGTTTTGATTTATTGTTAAAGATTATTATTTCTATTTTATTTTCTAATTTTATATCTATGATTAAATAGATTATATTATATGATAATACTGAATATATGATGAAGTAAAGAATAAAAATATACAAATTTAAATATATTAATGTTATTATTAATGAAGTTTGATAAATTGAAGAAAATGATATTATTAGTATTAAAGAATTTTTATTTAATATTAATAGAGGTGATACAATTAAATTTAGAGTAATTATAATTAATAATTCTTTTATCGGGATTGAATTTATTAAAAGAATAAAAGGAATTAATTTTATGAATGTTATTAATAAGAATGCATTTATGAAATTAATTGATTTAAATATAAAATTAAATCAAGCATTAAATGGAATAATCCCTAATTTTAATGAAGTTCCCATTATTATTAGGATTGATGAGTATACATTAAAATTATTAAATAAAATTCCCGTTAAAATTAGAGATCTTCTAATAAATGAAATAAAAAAATAAAGAACTCTAATTTTCATATTTTTTGAAATAGCTAATGATGATAAAAAAATTAAGTTAGTAATTTCTATAATTAGTCAAATGAAAAATATATTGTTTAATATGAGAGAAAATACTGATAAAAAGATAATTATTATAGATGAAAAATAAGAATAAAAATTTTTTATCATGATTAATTTTTTGTTAAATCTTTATATTTTAGTGTATGAGCATATAAATTTTTAAAGTTTATGGAATTAAAATTATTACTAAATTACTATTACACTAAATACAATCATTATTCTGCCATCCGCTGTATCGGTATCTATCATAAGATCGAAAAACTGCTTACTTGTTCTCAATTTTATGCTTCTCAAATGGATTTCTGCGGCCCTAATTGTCCGATCTGGTTGAGTAGCGTCTCTAACTGAAGCCT